>NC_041384.1:678111616-678111858 GCF_002162155.2 Triticum dicoccoides | reverse complement strand
CGTCTGAGCGACATCACATAAGGGGCTTTAAAAGAAATGCCACAGTCGGACGTCTGAGCGACATCGCAGAAAGGGCTTTAAAAGAAATGCCACAGTCGGACGTCTGAGCGACATCACATAAGGGGCTTTAAAAGAAATGCCACAGTCGGACGTCTGAGCGACATCGCAGAAAGGGCTTTAAAAAAGAAATGCCACAGTCGGACGTCTGAGCGACATCACATAAAGGGCTTTTATTCACAAGT
>NC_041384.1:678042152-678111483 GCF_002162155.2 Triticum dicoccoides | reverse complement strand
GGACGTCTGAGCGACATCACATAAGGGGCTTTAAAAGAAATGCCACAGTCGGACGTCTGAGCGACATCGCAGAAAGGGCTTTAAAAGAAATGCCACAGTCGGACGTCTGAGCGACATCGCAGAAAGGGCTTTAAAAAGAAATGCCACAGTCGGACGTCTGAGCGACATCACATAAGGGGCTTTAAAAGAAATGCCACAGTCGGACGTCTGAGCGACATCACATAAAGGGCTTTTATTCACAAGTAAATAATACTCATAATAAACATTCAATTCATGAAAACAAACGGGTTAGTCCATCCACAGGAGTGATCATTTAACCGGACTTAGCACTCATGCGATTCACCGGAGTCTCTGTCATCAAAGCTGACAATTGATTAGGATAAGAAGGAACGAAACTTGACATGGAAGAGATGATTTGGAGAAATATATGACTCTGCAGAGTTTGTACAAAATTTTTCCCACAGTCAACGGATTTCCGTAGTCACGAAGGACTAGTTCCGTTTACGGTATTTCAGAAGAAAACACAGCTAACCGGTACACACCCATCCTACCTCTCGATGCTAGGAATCACCCTAGTCATCGTCCAAGAAAAACTTTTGAGATGGGGAGATCACAATCTCGAATAGCATGGGATCAAATTTATATACGCGCGCTCTAAGGGGTGCCCCCCTCTCGGTCCCAACCGGAAACACCCATGCCCCCTGACCGGATGACTGGCTTTAATCCAGGGCCATGGAACCATCATCACGGCCTCTCCTCTTTGGTGTGTACCATGAAAGCGGTTTGGAACTTACTAAACCATATTCCTTGCGGAAAACATGTGGTAGTACAAGGAAGGAAATGATAGGTACTGGACCGATATGGTTTGACACTGAAGTCACATAGTCTGGCGTAAGACTGGCATGCTACAACACTGCCGTCGTACCCATCCTCATGCCAACACATGGCCATTCATATTCACATTCATCCACGTATGGATCATCGAACTCACTTACCTCGTTATCACATAAAATAACGTTCATCGGTATACTCACCGGCATGCCATGAAACTAACTAAATGCAAAACATGCCAAGACACTCATCATATCAAAAGTTCAAACATGCTTGCCTGGTTCAGAGTAGTCGGAGCCTAGCTCGGTGAAGTTCGCGGCTCCGTCACCTCCTTCGGTATCTACGTTTAAAGAAGATATATGCGCTAACGTAAATACCAAGGAGAGCACAGAAGGTAAACCAAATATTTTTCAAATAAATCTGATAAAAAAACTAGACAAAATTTTAAAGAGAACAGAAAAAGAATCAATCAAAAATACTTTTCTGATTAAAAGTTATAAGGGTTTTTGTCCAGGGACTTATCTGTAATGAAACAGAAGATTTCCAGGGGCTAGTTTATAAAAGCAGAAAACGCTTCGGTAGCGATTACGCCAGCCCGAAGAGAAAACGTATTTGGCAGAAGGCGTTTTCAGATAACGCTTCGTTTAGAAAGGACAGAGAGGCTGACAGCGGGTCCCACTTGTCATGTTTAAATTTTCAAATGGGAGGGACGAGGCTCGTCGGCGCCCGAGAGCTGCTGTGGTCGCCGGCGGCGATCCACGGCGAGGCATGGGGATCAGAGGTTACCAATGTGCTCACCGTGTCCTTCCGCAACGGTGGGTGGTGGTGTTGGTCGCCGGTGAGCAGCACGTCGACGGCGGTCTCAACTCCGGCGGACGGTGGTTCGGGCGTGGATGGAGCTCGTCGGAGAGGGTTGCAAAGATTAAATTGAGGTAGGGGTTAGACTACTGGGTGCAAGAGAGGGCTACGGACGAGGTTTGGGCGCCGGAGGTGGCCTCGCCGAAGTGAATCGAGCTGGAGGCCGAGGCGGGGCGAGGCGGCCGGAGCTGGGGGAGGAGACCTCCTCGAGGTTCCCCTAGTGGCCTGGCGGGGTGTTGGTGAGTAGTGGAGGTGCTGCGTGCACGAGAGTGAGCTCGGGACACCTTTATATAGGCGGTCCGAGGCGGTTGCCGTGAACGAGGATCACCGGCGAGCGATTACGGTGGCGCAGTGCTCGATCGGGGTGGTTAGGGGGTCGAGCATCATCACGGAGGTCCAACGGGTCCGTTTTTGTGTTGAACTGGCCGGGGTTTGGGTGTTAAGGGCGAGCTCGACGGAACGGTGATGGTGCGGGCCCGTCGGCGGCGGAGAGCGCGTTCCGTGCTTGCCGGCCATGGTGGCTGTGCTACGGGCGTGCGTTGGCGTGCATGAGGCCACGGGGAGAGCCAGGGAGCGATGGGCGGCGCGGAACGGCGTTCTGCCGTGGTGTGCCTCCTGTCGGCCGCCACGGGAGGTCCCGACGCCGCAGAAGACGCCGGCGAGGGCGAGCCAGCGCACTACCGACGCCAGGAAGGCTCCACGCACGCGTGTGCAGCTTCGGACAAGAGGAAGAGGCGGCGAGGAACGTGCCAAGGGCACTGTGGCCGCGTGACTGAAACTGACGGACTGAAGATGACACTGAAAACTGAATTTTCTGAACTATGAACAGTAACAGTGCCCACCAGGTGTTCGACCGAATGAAATTGGCCTCTGGTGATTTTTCCTTGAGCTGATTTTTGGTGGAGTGGCTTCTCCTTGCTCAAATAGGCTGCCTGAATTTTGGTGGAATTTTTGGAGGAGTGTAGATATGAATTTCACCAAATTTGGCAAATCTGGTCCAAACTTGCAGAGACTGAATTTTGAAAAATTTGAAAAGATGAGGAGTGGATCAAGATGGTTCTGGGTTGTGGGTTCAAAGGACAATCCAGGAGAATTGGTTTGAGGTCAAAACTCAAATGCAATAGGGCACTTGCTTTGAAAATCTCTCAGGCTCCAAATAATTTTCAGAATTGAATTGAGGGAAAAATAATTGGAATAAAAATCCAAAACCAGTTTGGATTAGTTGGGACAGAGAATTTAGGTTGATCACAAGTTGTAGGGGAGGTTTTGGAGGGGTTTTACCACATGGGCAAGAATGCCAAGTCATGGTGGTTCCAAGATATGAAAATCCCAAATTTCATGGAGTTTCTTTTTAAAAGAAAAAGATTAAACTCCCAAAAATAATTTTGAGAGAGAACCAACAGAGAAGAAGTTTCAAAAGGTCAAACACCAAAGTTTGAAGCCAGAATTAAAACCTTGCCAAAGAAAAGAAAGTTTCTTAAGAGGAAGGTTTTCTGGAAAATTTTAAATGGCCTCTTTTCAAAAACCACAAAGTTTTTGCTGAAAACCAAAGTAAAAATTTTGGAGTGTCACAACACCTACCCCCTTAGGAAAAATCTCGTCCCCGAGATTTCAGCTGATCCTTAAATAAGTGTGGATGCTCTGTCCGAAGAAAATCCTCGCTTTCCCAGGTTGCTTCATTGTCGGTGTGATTGCTCCACTGGACTTTGAAAAACTTGATGGTTTTCTGTCGGGTCCTCCTTTCAGACTCCTCTAATATTCTTATGGGACGTTCTCGATAAGTGAGGTCTGGCTGTATGTCAATGTTCTCATGAGATACTTGTTTCTCTGGGTTGCTTACGCACTTCCTTAATTGAGAGACGTGGAACACGTCGTGAATGTCGGACAAGTCTTCGGGTAAGTCTAGCTGGTAGGCTACAGTGCCTCTTCGTGCCACTATGCAAAATGGTCCAATGAATCTTGGTGCTAATTTTCGTTTAATCTTAAACCGTTGCAATCCTCTCATCGGGGATACTCTCAAGTATACGAATTCACCGGGTTCGAAGCTGACCCTACGATGTTTCTGATCATAATAACTTTTCTGTCGACTTTGAGCGGTCTTAAGTCGGTCCCTGATTAGCTTGACTTTTTCCTCGGCTTCTCTGAGCATATCTGGTCCGAAGATGCGGCTGTCTCCGGTCTCTGACCAATTTAACGGGGTACGACATCTCCTTCCGTATAGGGCTTCGAAAGGAGCCATTTGCAGGCTGGCCTGGTAACTGTTGTTGTATGCGAACTCGGCATATGGCAGGCTGTCCTCCCAACTGGTTCCATAGGTGAGGACACATGCTCTCAGCATGTCTTCTAAAACTTGGTTTACGCGTTCTGTTTGTCCATCAGTCTGAGGATGGTATGCGGTACTGAAGGCTAGTTGGGTTCCCAGAGCCTGTTGTAATTGCTCCCAAAATCTTGAGACGAACTGAGTGCCTCTGTCGGAAATTATAGTCTTCGGGACACCGTGCAGACAGACTATGCGGGAAAGATAAATCCTGGCAAGCCTCTGAGTGGTGTAGGTTGTCTTTACTGGAATAAAGTGTGCTACTTTGGTCAACCTGTCAGTGATGACCCATATGGCATTATTCCCGTGTCGTGACCGAGGTAATCCGACAATAAAATCCATCCCTATTTCATCCCATTTCCACTCAGGTATTTTGTTAGGTTGCAGTAGTCCGGCTGGTCTCTGATGTTCAGCTTTTATGCGTTGACACGAGTCACAGCATGCAATGAAAGCGGCTATGTCCCTCTTCATACCGTGCCACCAAAATCTTTCCTGAATATCCTTATACATTTTGGTTCCTCCAGGGTGGATCGAATATGGAGTGGTGTGTGCTTCAGTTAAAACTTGCTGTTTAAGGTCTTCTATGTTTGGCACGCATAGCCTTTCTCCGTACCATAATATTCCTTCATTGTCTATGACGAATTCCGAGGCCTTGCCCATACTCAACTTCCTTTTAATTCCTTCAATGCTGGGGTGACCGGACTGAGCCTCTTTAATTTTCTCCACAAGGTGTGGTTGTATTTCCAAGTTTGATATGGTGCCTTCTGCTACCATTATCAAGTTGAGCTTGACAAATTCTTGATGGAATTCGGGCCTCAAGCTGTGCAGATAGTTCCCGTCGGAGCTGGGGTTCCGACTCAGGGCATCGGCCACTACGTTTGCTTTCCCTGGATGGTAATGGATACCAACATCATAATCCTTTACCAATTCTAACCAGTGGCGTTGCCGTAAATTTAGTTCTGGCTGCGTAAAAATGTATTTGAGGCTTTTGTGATCTGTATATATCTCACATCGATTCCCAAGTAGAAAATGCCTCCATTCCTTGAGTGCATGAATAACTGCTGCCATTTCTAAATCATGAGTGGGATAATTTTCCTCGTGTTTGCGAAGTTGCCTTGAAGCGTAGGCGACAACCTTGCCTTCTTGCATCAACACGCATCCGAGACCCTTTCTGGATGCGTCACAAAATACTTCAAAACTCTTGTGTATATCGGGTACAATTAATACTGGTGCTGTTGTTAACTTCCGCTTTAGCTCTTGGAAGCTTTTCTCGCAGGCTTCTGTCCATTCAAACTTCTTATCTTTCTTGAGTAACTGTGTCATAGGCTTGGATATGGTGGAAAATCCTTCAATAAATCTGCGGTAATACCCTGCCATTCCCAAGAAACTTCGTATGTCTGTTACGCTGGCTGGTGACTTCCAGTCAAGTACGGCCTTGACTTTCTCTGGGTCCACTGCTATACCGTCCTGAGTCAGCACGTGGCCTAGAAAACCTACTTGTCTTAGCCAAAATTCGAACTTGCTAAACTTGGCATACAATTGGTGTTTCCTTAGCTCTCCTAGTACAATCCTGAGATGTTCTGCGTGCTCTTCTGGTGTTTTGGAGTATACCAGAATATCGTCGATGAATACTACGATGAATTTGTCCATAAACTTCATAAATACTTTGTTCATGAGGTGAACAAAATATGTCGGGGCGTTAGTTAATCCAAATGGCATCACTGTGAACTCGTACAGTCCATATCTGGAGGTGAAGGCTGTTTTGGGGATATCTTCCGTTCGTACCTTCAATTGATGGTATCCTGATCTTAAGTCAATCTTTGAGAATACCTTGGCCTGAGCAAGTTGATCAAACAAATCATTTATCCTTGGCATCGGGTATTTGTTTTTGACTGTGACCATGTTAAGTGCTCGATAGTCGATACACAATCTCAGCGTTCCATCCTTCTTCTTGGCAAATAAAATTGGTGATCCCCAAGGTGAGGAGCTGGCCCAAATGTACCCTTTATCCAGTAATTCCTTTATCTGCTTCTTCAATTCGATCAACTCGGATGGTGCCATTCTGTATGGTTTCTTGTATATGGGGGTGGTTCCTGGTGCTAGCTCAATGCGGAATTCTATTTCTCGATCTGGTGGCATGCCTGGCAGCTCTTCAGGGAATACATCTGGAAATTCACACACTACTGGAACCTTGTTTAGCTCAGAAACGTCCACCTTATTTAATCTCGGTTGCCGGGGTCTTTTTCCTTCCTTGAAATCATCCCAGGTTATGTCATTTTCGTTGGGATGCATGTGCAGAAAATTCTCCCACCACGATGCGGCTGCTCCTGTGAGATAGTGTGGAGCATATAGTACTTTCTCAAGATCTGAAAACTTTGCAATAATTAATTTCCTCTCCATATCTCGAAGCCAGTCCTCGGCTTCAAGAGGCTTGTCAGTGTGAGAAAATGTTTGAGGACGTGTCTTCTGTAGCTCAGATAACTTGGAATGTTGCTGATACTGTCCATGGTGATTTCCCATGTTGATGACTTGGTTCATTATTTCACGATGTTGTTGCTGACTCTGTTCATAAAGGCGGCACATTTGTGAAAGTGCCGATTCATTTCCCGGTTGGCTTGACTGTCCCTGAGTGAACTCGTTGCTGGGTTGTGCATCATAATTTTCCTCTGATGGAATTGGCATGGAGCGAGTCCAAGGACGAGACATTTTTCACTCTGGGGATATATTTTGTAAAACCCATAAGAAAAGCGGAAAGAGTCGCAAAAACAAATCCATAAAATGCATAAAGCTGGCAAATAGAATTAAATAACTCAGCTTACTTAAGAAAAATAAAACGACTTGCGCACGGAGAAGGACTGCTCATTACACATCTTACACGCGGGCGGTAATTATACAGTACATCACTCAGGATATGCGTACCTAATCCTGACATGTTATTAAGGCTAGTGCACTTCTCCAGATCCTACATGATGCGAAAACAGGCTACTTCTCCCAGCCTATGCACATATCTTACAAAGCGGTACAACACACGGCAGCTAAGCGTACTCAGGCAGAAATGTTGACGACCTCCCTTGCCCTGCCGAGGGCGAGGCGTAGCGAGGTTGGGGACTCGACCTACTCCTCGCTAATGGGCTCCATACGTGTAGTGTTGCGCAGAGCGGGCGGAGCGGTCGCCAGGGGCGGAGCAACACGTACAGGAGTGGGCGCGAAGGTTGGTGTAGTGCGCGCTGGAGTGGGTGCAATGACTTGGTTAAATTCTTCGGTAGAAGGCAGGCGACGAGTAGGCGTAAAAGATGCTGATGACGAGACAAAAGTCGGTGGCGGAGCGATGGGTAGGAGCTCCCTCCTGTTGGCAGCACAGCCATGGACTGAGTCCATGCGGGTAGCTACGAAGTCGTCCACCAGGTTGTCGAAGGCTGCCTCCAGGGCCCGGAGATACTCAATGAGCATCTCAAAAGCCTCGTCTCGTTCTCCTCTGGGGCAGGAGTATGCGTAGTGACAGGTGTAAGGCACATGGCACGGAAGATAACGGTAACGACGAGTCTTCATCACGGGAAGGACATCCCTGAGACGAGCTATCGCCTCGCGGGCTGCCATCTGCATAGCATGCCTCTCCGTAGGCATGGCTCTTCCCACGAACCGGAAGCGGCGTAACTCACCATGCCCTCCCCTGAACTGCACCGTGGCCTGGTGCATGGTCAGACTGTCGTTGACTCGGTGCTGGTAGAGTGTGAAGACTGGGCGCACGGATGGCCCCATCGCGACCTGAACGATGGAAGAAAGAAGCTTGACGAACCCATCGGGTACGTTGGCGAAGGTCTGAGACTCGCAGCTGACGTCGGCCATCTACAAAAGTAGGCAAAATTCTGCAGGGTCAGATCATAAATTTATGCTGACTGACAGAATATGACTACCATTGCAAAAATATAAATTAGCTCTATCAGGCTAATAACCAATTAGCGATCGCACCTAGTGGCTTCCTACAGTCAGCCTGGCTCTGGTACCAAGCTTGTCACGACCGGTTTTCCAATAAAAATATTTGTTGAAAAGCCAATCTTTTAAGTCCAGTATGAGAGAAATCCTCCACACTGGCAGACAAATTCTTGATACAATAAGCCAGTAGCATAAAATATATTATAGGGTCGAACTACGGTCGCTCAACCAAATTATTACAAGCACGCCAATAATCATACATAATGGCGGACAGAACACAGTGGTGTGGAGACATACTACTGACTCAAGGATAGGCTGGTGGTGGAAAAACACAGCGGGGAGAGAAATACAAGACTCTACGTCTGTCATCTCATCGAGCGTCGAGGAGAGGCTCGATGAATTTATTTGGTAGCGGAAGCGGATATAAAACAGTGGCCAAATCCAGGGTCGCACAAGACTGACTGGGACTCCTCTAAGTGTCGGGCTCGCTATCGAACTCTTCATCCATGAGATCGCCTTCGTCAGCATCTGGCCAAATCAACAAGCCAGTGAGTACTTTGAAAGTACTCGCAAGACAGTTCGGACGTAAGATATAACAAATGCATGCATGGATCCAACATGATTAATTCCTTAATGCACAATAAATAAAACTGGCATAACGGGTAAGTAAAAAGGGAAAACGGCGGTAGTCCGCCTGAAATTCCACAGAACATAAATAAGGACCGATCGGGTGTCTGAAGCGACGCCTCGAAAGGTGAACAAATAAAAATAAGGAAAATGATGCCACAGTCGGGCATCTTAGCGACACCACATAAAGGGCTTTTAAAAGAAATGCCACGGTCGGACGTCTGAGCGACATCGCAGAAAGGGCTTTAAAAGAAATGCCACAGTCGGACGTCTGAGCGACATCACATAAAGGGCTTTAAAAGAAATGCCACAGTCGGACGTCTGAGCGACATCGCAGAAAGGGCTTTAAAAAGAAATGCCACAGTCGGACGTCTGAGCGACATCACATAAAGGGCTTTTATTCACAAGTAAATAATACTCATAATAAACATTCAATTCATGAAAACAAACGGGTTAGTCCATCCACAAGAGTGATCATTTAACCGGACTTAGCACTCATGCGATTCACCGGAGTCTCTGTCATCAAAGCTGACAATTGATTAGGATAAGAAGGAACGAAACTTGACATGGAAGAGATGATTTGGAGGAATATATGACTCTGCGGAGTTTGTACAAAATTTTTCCCACAGTCAACGGATTTCCGTAGTCACGAAGGACTAGTTCCGTTTACGGTATTTCAGAAGAAAACACAGCTAACCGGTACACACCCATCCTACCTCTCGATGCTAGGAATCACCCTAGTCATCGTCCAAGAAAAACTTTTGAGACAGGGAGATCACAATCTCGAATAGCATGGGATCAAATTTATATACGCGCGCTCTAAGGGGTGCCCCCCTCTCGGTCCCAACCGGAAACACCCATGCCCCCTGACCGGATGACTGGCTTTAATCCAGGGCCATGGAACCATCATCACGGCCTCTCCTCTTTGGTGTGTACCATGAAAGCGGTTTGGAACTTACTAAACCATATTCCTTGCGGAAAACATGTGGTAGTACAAGGAAGGAAATGATAGGTACTGGACCGATATGGTTTGACACTGAAGTCACATAGTCTGGCGTAAGACTGGCATGCTACAACACTGCCGTCGTACCCATCCTCATGCCAACACATGGCCATTCATATTCACATTCATCCACGTATGGATCATCGAACTCACTTACCTCATTATCACATAAAATAACGTTCATCGGTATACTCACCGGCATGCCATGAAACTAACTAAATGCAAAACATGCCAAGACACTCATCATATCAAAAGTTCAAACATGCTTGCCTGGTTCAGAGTATTCGGAGCCTAGCTCGGTGAAGTTCGCGGCTCCGTCACCTCCTTCGGTATCTACGTTTAAAGAAGATATATGCGCTAACGTAAATACCAAGGAGAGCACAGAAGGTAAACCAAATATTTTTCAAATAAATCTGATAAAAAACTAGACAAAATTTTAAAGAGAACAGAAAAAGAATCAATCAAAAATACTTTTCTGATTAAAAGTTATAAGGGTTTTTGTCCAGGGACTTATCTGTAATGAAACAGAAGATTTCCAGGGGCTAGTTTATAAAAGCAGAAAACGCTTCGGTAGCGATTACGCCAGCCCGAAGAGAAAACGTATTTGGCAGAAGGCGTTTTCAGATAACGCTTCGTTTAGAAAGGACAGAGAGGCTGACAGCGGGTCCCACTTGTCATGTTTAAATTTTCAAATGGGAGGGACGAGGCTCGTCGGCGCCCGAGAGCTGCTGTGGTCGCCGGCGGCGATCCACGGCGAGGCATGGGGATCAGAGGTTACCAATGTTCTCACCGTGTCCTTCCGCAACGGTGGGTGGTGGTGTTGGTCGCCGGTGAGCAGCACGTCGACGGCGGTCTCAACTCCGGCGGACGGTGGTTCGGGCGTGGATGGAGCTCGTCGGAGAGGGCTGCAAAGATTAAATTGAGGTGGGGTTAGACTACTGGGTGCAAGAGAGGGCTACGGACGAGGTTTGGGCGCCGGAGGTGGCCTCACCGAAGTGAATCGAGCTGGAGGCCGAGGCGGGGCGAGGCGGCCGGAGCTGGGGGAGGAGACCTCCTCGAGGTCCCCCTAGTGGCCTGGCGGGGTGTTGGTGAGTAGTGGAGGTGCTGCGTGCACGAGAGTGAGCTCGGGACCCCTTTATATAGGCGGTCCGAGGCGGTTGCCGTGAACGAGGATCACCGGCGAGCGATTACGGTGGCGCAGTGCTCGATCGGGGTGGTTAGGGGGTCGAGCATCATCACGGAGGTCCAACGGGTCCGTTTTTGTGTTGAACTGGCCGGGGTTTGGGTGTTAAGGGCGAGCTCGACGGAACGGTGATGGTGCGGGCCCGTCGGCGGCGGAGAGCGCATTCCGTGCTTGCCGGCCACGGTGGCTGTGCTACGGGCGTGCGCTGGCGTGCATGAGGCCACGCGGAGAGCCAGGGAGCGATGGGCGGCGCGGAACGGCGTTCTGTCGTGGTGTGCCTCCTGTCGGCCGCCACGGGAGGTCCCGACGCCGCAGAAGACGCCGGCAAGGGCGAGCCAGCGCGCTACCGATGCCAGGAAGGCTCCACGCACGCGTGTGCAGCTTCGGACAAGAGGAAGAGGCGGCGAGGAACGTGCCAAGGGCACTGTGGCCGCGTGACTGAAACTGACGGACTGAAGATGACACTGAAAACTGAATTTTCTGAACTATGAACAGTAACAGTGCCCACCAGGTGTTCGACCGAATGAAATTGGCCTCTGGTGATTTTTCCTTGAGCTGATTTTTGGTGGAGTGGCTTCTCCTTGCTCAAATAGGCTGCCTGAATTTTGGTGGAATTTTTGGAGGAGTGTAGATATGAATTTCTCCAAATTTGGCAAATCTGGTCCAAACTTGCAGAGACTGAATTTTGAAAAATTTGAAAAGATGAGGAGTGGATCAAGATGGTTCTGGGTTGTGGGTTCAAAGGACAATCCAGGAGAATTGGTTTGAGGTCAAAACTCAAATGCAATAGGGCACTTGCTTTGAAAATCTCTCAGGCTCCAAATAATTTTCAGAATTGAATTGAGGGAAAAATAATTGGAATAAAAATCCAAAACCAGTTTGGATTAGTTGGGACAGAGAATTTAGGTTGATCACAAGTTGTAGGGGAGGTTTTGGAGGGGTTTTACCACATGGGCAAGAATGCCAAGTCATGGTGGTTCCAAGATATGAAAATCCCAAATTTCATGGAGTTTCTTTTTAAAAGAAAAAGATTAAACTCCCAAAAATAATTTTGAGAGAGAACCAACAGAGAAGAAGTTTCAAAAGGTCAAACACCAAAGTTTGAAGCCAGAATAAAAACCTTGCCAAAGAAAAGAAAGTTTCTTAAGAGGAAGGTTTTCTGGAAAATTTTAAATGGCCTCTTTTCAAAAACCACAAAGTTTTTGCTGAAAACCAAAGTAAAAATTTTGGAGTGTCACAGACATGGCCTGTCGGCTCCATACTAGACCAGTCGGCGGGGCCCACCAGTCGGCGGGCCCCAGCAATTGGTGGAGAAGACGGAGGCCAGAGGCACTGACGGCTGGGCCCGCGTCCAGCTGGATTACCATTGTACCCCTGGGGGTAGGCCTATATAAACCCCCCAGGGCACCCATGCAAAGGGTTGGAATCCATTAGCTCTAGACCAGATCATATAGGAGGGAGAGAGCTTGCCCTGCCCTCTCCTACCTCCAGGAAACAGCTCAAGGAGCAATCGTGTAAGCACTTTGCCATAGTGATCATGCGGAGACCCCGAAGAGCAGCAGTAGGGGTATTATCTCCCCGGAGAGCCCTGAAGCTGGGTAAGATTCGCCGGCGTGCATGTCTTCGCCTCATCCCATTTCCAGGCACCGGCGACGTTCTACTCGCCCCCACCATGATAAGCCATCCTTTGGCATATGTCGCACCCAACCCCCGACAAAAATCGCATCATTTCCTCCGTCGGAATGCCCCGCTCTTTGTTGGGTCAGAAAGTGGCTTCAACACAGACACAAAACTAGGAATTCTCACAAAAATTAAAAGTGGCTTGAACACAAACACCAAACCAGGAACTTTCAAAAAAATTACTCAGATCTACCCATTGGGGCTAGCGAAAATTGCAAAGATATACCGAATGATGCCAATTAGTAGGGACCATAGAAGTTACAAAGATCAATTGCTAACTTCATATACTGGCCAGATGCAACTAGATGGGCGTCCGGTAGCCATTAAGGAGATAGAGGTTGAGGACGCCAGATGATGGGTGTCCGGTCGACTCATTGGATGGGTCCTCCACGTACTGGCCGGCATCTCTTTCTCTCTCTCTCTCTCTCTCTCTCTCTCTCTCTCTAAAAAGTAAAAACCTGCGGAACCATGAGACTCTCCCACAGAAGCGTTTGGCGGCGAGTGCTACATTACCTCTGATTGCTTAGCCATGCATTGACGAGCAAGTTTGGAGCCTTGGAGACAGTGTACGTGCATGCAGTGCATGAATGCATGCAGCTACAAGTTGAGAAGGCCAGCTACGTCCAGATCTGTAATGATAGAAAAACTTTATTGCATGTTTTATTTACAAAGTAACCTACTATCAATTGAAATGCGGCCAGAGTAACCTGCAAAACACCTAGGTGTCTACTGAAATATGCCCGGAGTAACCAGAAACCTAAGCAGAAGAACTGCCCCCAAAGCAAATCAACATCACGCAAGATTTTATCAGGCGCAACAATGGCCTGCAGCGACGGACAGACATGATGCTTTGCCTGAAAGCTCCTGAATCATGATGAGTTGATGATCACCAATTTGTCCATTTCAAAAACATGGCAGCAACAGCCTGTAGAACACACACAGGATTACCCTCTAAGAGGACACCATAAAGAAACAAGGTTACAACCAACTCAGCAGGAGATAAACAACATGAGTATATATAGGTAGAAGGTGATAAGGTAGGAGTAAACGTCGATTTCTTGTACACAACACTACATAAGCTACATGCTTATCCATTTGCATATTTCTACTTCTCTATACTATATGTGCAATAATATAAAATGGGACTTCCATATATGGTATATTGAAGTCTCATCAGACATCACATACTTTATGTGCTAATTTCAGCATTAACTGGGTGTTATAACCTTAACTTTGAGCATTAGTATGAATTCAAACACACTTGTTAGCAACATGAGAAGCTTCCAATTTAACTTGAATTTGAATAAAAATTTGCTAAAACAAAAGTATCATGATACATCGGATCGTTTACAGTGAAAAGTAAATGGTCATGACATGTAAATAATTGCACACAAGACATCATACTATAAATACTCACCATATATGTATGGTGCTAAAACATCTATGGACGTACCTCATTAAGCACTTTCAATGCAATTTTTAGAAATACCCATTTTTAATTACACTATTGGAGGTGCAGAAATTCTACAAGGAATACCAATAGCCCAGTATATAAAACACCAAACAAACATACAGTCGCCAAACCTGAGTTCTAGAGACCCAAGACATCTAAAAATACAAATACCAAAATGTGTATAAAAAAGTGGTGCACGGGTACAAAGGAACCCTACATTTTCTATGATGGTGACTAGATTAATAAGCATAGCCGTTTGGTTGTATAGTAGAGGTACAAAGGAACCCTACATTTCCATGTCACAGGTGTGATTGCCTGATATGCTTCATACCATGAAAACATAAGCAATCCTCATCTATGGGTAACTATATGTTCTAACAATAACTAGGTTGAAAGTGGCATTGTATCTTATTTATTTGATGCCACTGAATAATGCAGTCAAGATGGTATGAATGCTTGTAGGGAAGTGCAACCAAGGATTCACCTTTCTCAAAATTCCTGCGAAAAATTACACATCTACCAACAATAATTATATGTTAGCATGCCACTTTAATAATATATATTATTGTAAGGCTATGAAAATTAAAAGTATTTGAACGTACTGTTCTGTCTTGCCATATTGCATATCTTTTGTGTTGTAAGTTACTAAAGCTAAGGAAGAAAGTGTATCAGTAGAGAGACATCTACTTTCTGTACTAACCACTTAACCCAATGCAACTAATTCCTGAAATCATGACTAGAAGTCTAGAACCATTAGCATTGCATCTTGGAACTTCAGATGTAAGCCCGCGCACCAAAGGGAATAAAGCAAAAATAACTTGGCTCATAAGAGTACTCATCTGGATAAACCTTGCCATGAATCATGTATTTCTTCAGTAACATGCCGATTTGTAAATGTGAGGTACTCTGTCAAATTTGGCTGGTTAGTAAGCAAAAACACGATACCAAAATTTGAACAAAGATAAAGTTCTCCATGCATAAATTAGACGAATTGGAGGTGCATGCCACAATCCCTGGAGAAAACATGGCAGGAGGTAAATGTTACCACTTATAGCATACTATCTACATCATAAGTTGCTTTTGGCTTTGATTTCTATATTTTAGCTTTGATTGCTATATCAGAGAATAATTTAGCTCTACCAAGGAATTATGCCATTGCTTCATTTAAAATAAATAAGTACTCCTACTTCACTATATGTCACACGCATTAACAAAATAAGCATTGTTGTCGGTCCAAGGTCATTTAATCAAAACTTGAGTGCTCCCAACTTCCGACTTCAAATAAAAAATTAAATCCATCCAAGAAAAGGAAACATAAATCACTACCTGCACAGCGTTTATGTGATAATCAACATGCTCCTCTGCCCACCCTACAAAGCAAAAGTAAAGCTGCACATCAGCAACCCACGCGAAATGTGAAATGAGCTGAAAAACAAAACATACTCACAATCGCTGATCCTAGCGAGGGGCATAATCCATGTGATAACCTGTACTCTGCAGGGTCTAGTGCTGGCTCCATGTCCTGCACCTCCCCATCCTAATTGAACCCCTCCTCTCCAAAGCCTCGGAGAGCTCGTCCTCGCCTTCATCCTCGCAGGTAGCCCTCACCCTCAGCCTTGAGTGTAACGCCCATGATGCGGCTATATCTCCCACGTGTCGGGGCATGACTTAGAGGCATAACCGCATTGTGGTTTTGTCGCAAGAAGGGTCATCTTCACACAATCCCATGTAATGAACAAGAAAGGCATAAATAGAGTTGGCTTACAGTCGCCACGTCAGACAAATATCAAATAATTCATACATCATTCAGAGTACACACATAGTCTGACTACGGACAAATCCAAATGAAAAGATGATAAATCCAACTGCTAGATCCTCGATCGTCCCAACTGGGCACCACTACTGATCATCGGGAAAAGACACATTGTAACGACCAGGGTCCTCGTTGAACTCCCACTTGAGTTTGATAGCATCACCTGCACTGGTATCATCGGCACCTGCAACTGTTTTGGTAGTATCTGTGAGTCATGAGGACTAAACAATCTCAAAACCCGCGAGATCAAGACTATTTAAGCTTATAGGTAGGATAAGGTAATAAGGTGGAGTTGCAGCAAGCGCTAAGCAAATATGATGGCTAACATACGAGTACAAGAGTAAGATGAGAAACTACGCAACGGACGTGAAGCTAGAAGTGATCAAGAAGTGATCCTGAACTACTTACGTTCAAACATAACCCAAACCATGTTCACTTCCCGGACTCCACCGAAAAAATACCATCACGGCTACACACGCGGTTGATTCATTTTAATTAAGGCAAGCGTCAAGTTTTCTACAACTGGATATTAACAAATTCCCATCTGCCACATAACCACGGGCACGGCTCTCGAAAGTTCATACCCTGCAGGGGTGTCCCAACTTAGCCCATCAAAAGCTCCCACTATCAACGAAGGATATTCCTTCTCCCGAAAAGACCCGATCAGTCTCAGAATCCTGATTACAAGACATTTCGACAATGGTAAAACAAGACCAGCAAGACCGCCCGATCTGCCGATAAATCCCGATAGGAGTCACACATATCTTGTTCTCAGGGCACACCGGATGGGCCAGACATCGGGTTAGCTGAGACCCTGGTTGCCTAGGGGGCGCTGGACATCGCCCAAGTTGGACCAGCACTCAGAGGAACACTGGCCCAGTGGGTTAAATAAGGATGACCCTCGGGTTTGGAACTCCTTAGGGAAAAGTTTAGGTTGTTGTTAGGCAAAATGTTAAAACCAAGGTTGGGCCTCGCTGGAGGAGTTTTATTCAAAGCGAACTGTCAAGGGGGTCCCATAACCCCAACCGCGTAAGTAACGCAAAAATTAAGGAACATAACACCGGTATGAAGGAAACTAGGGCGGCAAGAGTGGAACAAAACACTGAGCAAAAGGCCAAGCCTTCCACCCTTTGCCAAGTATATAGATGCATTAATTAAAATAAGAGATATTGTGATATCCCAACATATCCATGTTCCAACATGGAACAACCTGCAAGGCACCTACAACTAGCAACGTGTCGGGGATGCTGGTTCCACCAACACCTATGGGGACAGGGCCCCTTTCGGTTCGGCGGGGGGTGGAGGTCGCACAAAGAGCGGATCGAGGCGGTACACGCGAGCGGTTTTTACCCAGCTTCGGGCCGCACGGATGTGTAAAACCCTACTGCTGCTTGTTTGAGTGTATTGAATTCTTGCTCAGGAGCGACGGACGCTGCCAGACTGAGCGTGAGAGTGTTCCTGGTGTTGAATGAGCCGAACTGGCCGAACTAGCTGAACCCCTTCTACGTTGCGCCTGGGCCTCCTTTTATACTCTCAAGGGGTCACCGACAGGGGGCAACTTAGACAAGAAGGGTAAAAATGGAAAAGGATGCGGTAGGTGCAGCTACCGCTACTGTGGATACAGTGCACCCTACCTAACTCTGACGGCAGGGGACAAGGGCATTAAATGCCTGTCTGAGTTGCTTAAACAGTGCAAAAAGTGACCGTTAGGAGCGCCACCGTTTGCCACGATGGCCTTCTCTTCATCTCCGCTTGCCACCTCGCACCCCTAGCTGCACAGCCCCCTGCCACGTGTGCTTGGGAGAGTCCTAGAGCGACACGTTAGCAGGTGTGCTGGAGCGCAGGCACGAAGTGGGGGTTTCCCGCGGCGAGCTCCTTGCCGCGGTCGTCGTCTTGTCGTGTTTGGGAGCTTGTCGCTCACCGGGCCTTGCCGGGACGCAGGGCACGTCGCGGCAAGCTTTCTTGGTATGCCTTGAGTGGCCTTCCCGGCAAGCCCCTCTTGCCGGGGTCTCGTCTGCTTCCCGGCAAGCTCCTCTTGCCGGGCCTGGGTTGGCCTTCCCGGCAAGCTCCTCTTGCCGGGGCCTTGGTTGGCCTTCCCGGCAAGCTCCTCTTGCCGGGGCCTTGGTTTGAGGACTTTGTTCTTGAATGGTCTTCAAGGGAGCCACGGAGGGTCTTGGCGGTCACCCGTCAAGCCTTGCCGCGGGATGCTGCGACTGCCCGTGCACAAGTTCGGGGTACTAGGGTACCCCTACTCTAGTACACAGACTGGAGCCCCCGGGCCTGGGCCATACACGGTGCCGAGCGCTGTTGGGCCAGGCCCAAAACAATGCATGGGCACGCGCGGCCTAGGTCACGCCGCATATCTCTCCGCTCCCACCGCGCACGCCCAGAATGGCACACGTCAAACGCGGCGTCGTGGGTGACGCGGGCGGCGTGCGCGGGGCTAAGCCCCTCGAGCATGCGTCAGGCCACGATGATGGGGACGGTTCACGCCCTCCTCCCTAAACGGAGGTAGGCGTGGGGGCGTGGTGCATTTACTGGACGAGGCCGGTGCGCGGTTTTCGGGACGTCCACTCCCCGCGATCACGGGGCGGAGCGAGGCCGCCTCACCCGTCACCTTGGTTCTGCATTTCCGCCACGCAGCTCCCATGCGCTTGGGGTCGCGGACGGTGGAAGTGGGAAACTGGGCCGTCGCGAGCAGAGGCAGCGGGATGGCCCCGACTCCCTGCTCTTCCCGTGCCTTGATTCACTGAGCGGGGCGGCCGAGCCCCCACCTCGCTCCTTTATAAAGAGCGGGAGGGGAGCACAGGAAACCGCACTCTCTCATCTCCTCCTTTCTTCAGCTTCTGCTCCCCTTTCTCTCATTCGCCATGGAGAAAGGGAACCCAGGCCCTTCATCGGTGGCGGCGAGGGTCGCCGCCAGACAGCGCATCTCTCCATCTTCCGCGCCCGTGGTGGCAGAGCCAGCCATAAGGGGAAGAGGGAGGGGGCGAGGTCGCGGACGAGGTCGAGGACGAGGTCGAGGCGCTCGGGGAAGAGGCGGATGGGGCGGCGCGTCAGCTTCACCTCCGACGGCGGCTCCTCCCCCCACGGTGGTCCATATAGGGACGACCCTTGCGAGTTCTTCGTCAGGCTGCGCCGGGCGCCTCATCGCCGCCTCCGGCTTCCAGCTTCGTTTGCGCGCGCGATGGAGTTGGATCCGCCCGAGACACTGAGACTGCACATGAGGGGTTGTGGGATCAGTGGCACGCGAGTCCGCGTTGCATTCCCAGCCCCTAATGTGATGTATCTTGATCGAGGGTGGAAGACGTTCGCCCGCATCCACAGCTTGATGGAGGGGTTCACCCTCCATTTTAAGTTGATGGAGGGCGATCTCCTCTCCGTCAAGGTCTTCGGGTGCTTCGGCACTCGGGCGAAGTGCTGCGTGGACAACTCCTCCGACAGCGAAGGCTCCTCCTCGAGCGAGAGTGACGAGGAGGAGAGCGACAGCGACGACGAGGGTAGTGGGCGGCGGGGTAGCGGGTTCGACTAGGCGTCGGGCGCCGCTTCGCGCGGCACCGGCGGCCCCATCATCCGTGTCGCTGGCTCCTTGAACTCCTCGGGGTCGTCTCCTTGGGCGGCTGGCGTAGGGAGGCTGCGGAAGGGGAAGAGGGCTGGCGACAAGGCCGTCAGGTCGGAGTACGAGGGCGTGGTGCCCTCGACAGCATGCTGACGTCCTGCCGCCCCGTCTTCGAGCCCCGCTTCCGGCGCTGCCATCGCCGTCCAGCCTTCGGACGGCCCCCGGGATGTTCTCTTGGTGTCTTCTGGCACCCGTAGCTCGCCTAGGCACTCCTTTTGCCCTTTTCGCCTCCTTGACCTGCCTCCTAAGGAGAGGGACAGGAAAGGGATTATGGGCATCTTATCTTTTTAATTTGTAAGCCTTCGGGCCTTAGCTGTAACTAGAACTTGTAATCCTCTCTTTCATGTTTTTCATCCTCTATGGGCTGTACCTGAGTGGGATGTTTTTTAATGAAAAGGGGATGCTTGCCGGGTTATTTCTCTCGTGAGTCGAACCCATGTCAAGGAGCAAACCCTTGGTGTCCCTCGGACAGACATTTCATCTCCCGGCAACAAGCCCTGCCGCCTTCCCACGTCGCTCGACCTTTCTCACGCCTTTGACAGAGGCGGGAACGAGGTGGGTGCGGTCTCCTCGTTTCATCCCTTTGCTGCCGCGACTACGACCAAACTTGGCCCCGGGAACGAGCCCCAGGGCCTAGAGTTGAGGGAGCACGGTAGTTGCCGGGAAGAAACGCGGTTTCGCATTCCCCAGTCCATAAGAGGATGCATGATGAGGGATGAAAGACTTATCTGATATTGCAGCCCCCGGCAACTCTGGTTTGCCGTGGACGATTCTTGGCACTCGCAGCCCCCAGCGATACTGGCTCGCCGGGGCCCAGGTGCCGTCTGTTTTCTTCTTCTCTTGTCGCTGCCAGTCATGTCATGGGAACACTTTATTAGAGGCGCGACAAGTTATTTTTGTAATATAACTCTATCTTAGGCAAAAAAATTGTTGTGTTACTTCCTTTACTCGACTCTTGGCTTTGTATGGTTCTGCCCTATGCTTTCTAGGGAAACTTGCCGGCGCAGGTACCCTTGCCGCGAGCGCCGAGTGCGGAACTTCAGCAGCCTGTTGGCGGGGTCGCTACCGACAAGCAACCTTGTCGCAACTAGTTGCAGCTCACTTAAGTTGTTGAGCGGACTCGAAACAACGTAAGGGCGCTAGCAGCTCACTTAAGTTGCTGAGCGGAATCGAAGCAAAGTAAGGGCGCTAGCAGCTCACTTAAGTTGTTGAGCGGACTCGAAACAAAGTAAAGGCGCAACTAGCTATGAGTTGGTTCCTCCACGCACAGGTTTTCCATACAAAGCACGGTCGTTCAAGGAAAATAACTCAAAAACTTAAAAAAATGATTGCTCAAGCTTTGGCAACTTAGCTTTTTTGTCGTCTGCTTCCCGGCAAGGAGAAACTTTCTTGAACGGCCTGGTCCACACCATTATCTTCTCCTTCCCCCCCCCCCCCCGGTAAACCTTGTGGGCGAGGGAACCTTCCTTCTTTTGAGAAAGAAACAGAGAAACAAAGTAATGATATGGAGCCTTGGGCTCGTTATTGCTTACCGGGGTCTAGTGCTGCACAAAGTGTCAGATAACATATGCGAAAAAGGATTATAGCATAAAAAACTGACAAGATGTGCGAGGCACATGAGCTTTACTGGTGCACGGGGTCTGCGCCCGGCTTTGTACAAAGGATTACATGCAACAGCGGCAAGACTTGTACAAAAGGTGGTTGCCGGAAAAGCTTCCGGCAACCGCGCCTTACGGGTAAAACTTACGAAGATGTTCAATGTTCCAGGAGTTGCTCACCGGAATGCCATCTTCGGTCTCAAGGCGGACAGCACCGGGCCTAGTGACTCGTTTCACCCGATAAGGGCCTTCCCACTTCGGCGTCAACTTGTTGGAATTCTTGGCGGACTGAACACGCCGAAGAACAAGGTCACCTTCCTCGAAGCTCCTGGCTTGAACTTTGCGGCTATGGTAGCGACGCAAAGCTTGCTGGTAGCGAGCGGCTCGCACAGCAGCCTAGAGATAGTCTTCCTCAAGGAGCAGCGCGTCATCTTGTCGCAGCTGCTCTTGCTCAAGCTCATCATAAGCGAGCACTCGAGGTGACCCGTAAACGAGTTCCGTGGGGAGAACTGCCTCTGCTCCATAGACTAGAGCAAAGGGTGTCTGGCCAGTGGCTCGATTTGGCGTCGTCCTGATCGACCAAAGAACCACCGGCAGCTCCTCGATCCAGTTTCTTCCGCACTTGTGCAGCCTGTCGAAAGTTCTGGTCTTGAGGCCTCGCAGCACTTCAGCATTTGCCCTCTCCGCTTGACCGTTGCTTCTCTGGTGAGCAACAGAAGCGAAGCAGATCTTGGCGCCAAGATCTTGGACATACTGCATGAAGGTGCGGCTCATAAATTGTGTGCCGTTGTCGGTGATGATCCTGTTAGGAACCCCGAAACGGCAAACAATCGACCTGAAGAACTTGACTGCTGACTGTGCTGTCACCTTCCTCACTGGTTCCACTTCCGGCCACTTTGTGAACTTGTCGATTGCAACGTACAAGAACTCAAAGCCCCCGACAGCTCGGGGGAAGGGGCCGAGGATGTCGAGCCCCCAGACCGAAAATGGCCAGGATAAAGGGATCGTCTGGAGAGCTTGAGCTGGCTGGTGTATTTGCTTTGAATGGAACTGGCACGCTTCACACTTGGTTACTTGTGCAGTTGCATCCTGGAGGGCTGTCGGCCAGAAGAAGCCTTGTCGGAATGCTTTGCCGACAAGCACTCTTGCACCAATGTGGTGACCACATATGCCTCCATGTATCTCTGCCAACAGCTATTGTCCATCTTCCCGGCGAATGCACTTCAATTTCACACCGTTGAGTCTTATTCTGTATAGTGTGTTGTCGACAAACTTGTACATACTTGACTGGCGGGCTACTCTTTCAGCTTCTTCTTGCTCTTCGGGAAGCTCTCCTGTGTGAAGGAAATGGACAATCTGCTGCGCCCATGCTGGAGCTTGTGGCTCGACAACAAGGACTATAGGCGTATCTGTTGCTGCGGGAACATCCGCTTCTACGGCAAGAACCTGTGGTTCGGCCGGAGCGTGATATTCCCCGGCAAGCTTGCCGGAGCAAAACTTGTCGGGAGCGTTTGCTTCAACGGAACAAACCAAGAGGTTCGCCGGAGCAGACTGCTCCTCAGCACTCTTGGCGTCGATCTTGGGGACCTTCTTGGTGGCGGCTTCGGGAAGCTCTGCCGGAAAGTAGTCACCAGAAACCAACTTCCTCTTCTTATTCTGTCCAGTTGATGGTGTCACGGATGGTTGAGTCAGCTTGAGCACAAAGATCCCTGGTTCCACAGGTAACTTTAGTGCAGCGCACTTTGACAGGCCATCGGCAATGTCATTCTGAGTTCGCGGAACGTGTTCCATTTGCAGGTCGTCAAAGTGTGCTTCTAGCTTTCTCACTTCATCAACATAAGCTTCCATCAATGGACTCTGGTAGTTCTTGTTCACTTGGCAGACGACAAGCTGCGAGTCACCCCTTACAATGAGTTTCTTGATCCCAAGGTCGGCTGCGATTCTGAGGCCGGCAAGCAAACCCTCATACTCTGCAGTATTGTTCGTTGCTTGCTCCTTGGGAAAGTGCATCTGGACTATGTACTTGAGGTGCTCTCCGGTGGGTGCGATAAGCAGCACGCCAGCACCGGCGCCTTGCAGCGAGAAGGCACCATCAAAATACATCATCCACTCTTTGCTTGTCTCCTTGACA
Source organism: Triticum dicoccoides (assembly GCF_002162155.2). Classification (NCBI taxonomy): domain Eukaryota; kingdom Viridiplantae; phylum Streptophyta; class Magnoliopsida; order Poales; family Poaceae; genus Triticum; species Triticum dicoccoides. The sequence continues at coordinate 678,088,437 of NC_041384.1, read as the reverse complement.
GGGATGCTCGTCTCTGAAATTTCTTCATCTGGAGTTGGCGTCCACTCTACTATGAACTCTGCCAATGCCCTGCTTTGGATCGTTGCAGTGCTCTCAAACTTGAGGCCAAAGCTTGACAGTTCCAATGCCCACTCGACAATCCTGCATGTTGCTTCTGGATTCTGCAGTATCCTCTTCAGCGGAAAGCGAGTGACAACTGTGATCTCGTGTGCCTGGAAGTAATGGCGCAGCTTTCTCGAGGCCATGAGAAGGCCGAAAAGCAATTTTTGCACACCAGAGTACCTCGACCTAGCCCCCTGGAGAAGGGAGCTGACAAAGTAAACTGGGCGCTGCACCATCTTCTTCTGCACCTCCTTGCACGTCTGCGCAGATTCATCTTTGTCGGGACCAGAGCTTGTCGGAGAAGCCCCCTGCTTGTCGCTGGATTCACTTGCCGCGGTTGCTGGCTCATCGTCCGCCTCCCTCTCCGCTACTAACGCAGCACTAACCACTTGATTGGTTGCCGCTAGGTACAGCAGCAACTTCTCTTGTGGCTTAGGTGCGACAAGTATTGGAGTGGAGGACAGGTACCTCTTCAAGTCTTGCAGCGCGGCCTCCGCTTCCGGAGTCCATTTCATTGGACCTGACTTTTTCAATATTTTGAAAAACGGCAGGGCGCGCTCAGCAGACTTAGAGATAAACCTGCTGAGAGCAGCCACGCAACCGGCAAGCCTTCGCACATCCTTGACGCTCTTCGGTGCTTCAATCTGCTCGATGGCCTTGATCTTGTCGGGGTTGGCTTCAATTCCCCGCTGAGACACAAAGAACCCGAGAAGCTTGCCGGAAGGGACTCCAAACACGCACTTCTCGGGATTGAGCTTGAGGTTGATCTTGCGCAGATTTGCAAAAGTTTCATCTAAATCTTGGATCAGGGTAGCCTTGTCCTTGCTCTTGACCACTATATCATCCATGTAGGCTTCCACATTTCTGTGTATCTGTGTCTCAAAAGCGACATGGACTACCCTTGCAAATGTTGAACCAGCATTTTTCAACCCAAAGGGCATCCGTATAAAACAGTATGTGCCGCAAGGGGTGATAAATGCGGTTTTTTCCTCATCTTCTTCTGCCATGAAGATCTGATGGTATCCTGAGTATGCATCAAGAAATCAAAGCAAATCACATCCATCTGTGGAGTCAACAATCTGGTCAATGCGCGGCAAGGGAAATGGATCTTTGGGACAATCTTTATTGACATCAGTGAAGTCTATACAAAGCCTCCATTTCCCGTTCGCCTTGCGCACGACTACAGGATTAGCCAACCACGTGGGATGGAGCACTCCTCTGACAAGGCCTGCTGCTTCCAATTTCCTGATCTCTTCTGCAATGAACTCTTGGCGCTCCACCCGCTTGCTTCCTGACTCTCTGCTTGACGGGCCGCGCATGAGGACAGACGGCAAGGTGGTGCTCGATTACTTTCCTGGGAACACCGGGGATATCAGACGGTTGCCATGCAAACACGTCGACATTCGCCCGCAGGAAAGCAACGAGCACGCTTTCCTATTTGGGGTCAAGCATGGCACTGATGGTGAAGGTACCACCAGTGCCGTCCTTCTTGGCGGGCACCTTCTTGGTCTCGGGTGGAGCTGCCATCGTCTTCTTGCACTTGCCGGTGGAGCTCGATGGTGCGTCCTCGACGGTAGCGCTGCACTCCGAAGAGGTGCGCTTGCCGGAGTGGGCACCAGAGCTCTTACCGGACTTTGTCTTCTTCTTCCCCCCGGGAGCTTTAGCGGCAAGTATGTTGTGATCAGTTGCGGCTGCTGCTTCCCGGTAGATTCTGTCAGCGCAGATAAGGGCGTCCTTCTTGTCGCCGGGGACAGAGATGACACTTATCGGGCCTGGCATCTTCAGCATGTTGTATGCATAGTGAGAGGCTGCCATAAACTTGGCGAGCGCTGGACGGCCAAGGATCCCATTGTAGGGCAATGGAAAATCGGCAATGTCAAATGTGACCCTCTCAGTTCTGAAATTCATCTCGCTGCCAAATGTGACCGGCAGCGTGATCTTTCCCTTCGGCTTGCTTCTTCCCGGGCTGATTCCTTGGAATGTGCCGGTCTCCTCGAGCTCGCTGTTGGGGATCTGGAGTTTCTGAAGGACCGCGGAGGAGATCAGATTCAAGCCGGCCCCGCCGTCAACTAGCATCTTCGTGACCTGGAGGTTGCGGATAGTTGGTGAAACCAACATCGGCAAGCACCCGACCGCAGTTACGCGATCAGGGTGATCCTCAATGTCGAAGATGATAGGCGTGCTGGACCATTTCAGAGGCTTGCGTGACTCTAAGGATGGCTATGCTGCACTCACTTCCCGCATCCACTGCTTGAGTTGGCGGTGCGAAGTATGCAGAGAAGCACCACCGTCAACACACAGGACCTCTGTGGCTTTCTGAAATTTCTGCTCATCGGCCTCGTCATCATCCATGTCTTCGTCGTCATCGTCATCTTCATCCTTGTCGCGGCCGCGGGGAAGTCTGTCTCCTTGCCGCTGCTTGGCCTTGTCGCGGTGTCCTCCTCGGCCGAGACGTTTCTTGCCGGATCCACCAGCACCTTCCTGGGCCTTCTCCTTGTCGCGCCGCTCGTACTCAGCTTTCTGTAGCTCAACGAGCTGCTCAACCTTCTTGCAATTCTGGAGATCGTGACCCCTGGTGCGGTGGATCTTACAATACTGCTTGCCGGAGCCGTCCTGCTTGTTGGCAGCCGCCACAGGCTGGGCCTCCTTGTCGGAGCCACCAGCTTTAGCTTCCTTGGCGCCCCCTCCGTTGCCGGTCTGCTCGACAGCTAGCACTTCCTTGCCCTTTTTCCTTCTGTTGTTTCGCCGCCGGCCTTTCCTTGTCGGGGCGGCATCCTCACTGTCAGATCCTCCTGCTCCTGTATCCTCTCCGGGGAGCCTCCTCCCCTCTTCAGCGCGTGCACACTTGTCGGCCAGGGCATAAATCTCACTGACGTCTCTGATCTTACACATCGCCATCTCCTCCCTCATCTTTCGGTTTCGCACGTTCTGATGGAACACGCTAATGATCGCGGCGGGGTGGACGTCTGGGATGTTGTGCTGTACACAGCTGAATCTCTGAATGTACTTGCGCAGTGGCTCTCCTTCCTTCTGGGCGAGCAGATGAAGATCGCTTTCTTGGCCATGCGGTTTGTGGCCGCCTATAAAGGCGCCGACAAACTGATGGCACAGATCAGCCCAGGAGGATATGGAGTTGTCCGGCAAGTGCATGAGCCAGGATCTGACGTTGGGTTTGAGTACCAGTGGGAAGTAGTTGGCAAGGATCTTGTCGTCCCGTCCCCCGGTAGCCTGCACCGCGATGGTGTAGATGCTGAGAAACTCCGACGGATGTGTCTTGCCGTCGTACTTCTCTGGTACGTCTGGTTTGAAATTCTTTGTGATGGGCCACTGGACTTGCCGCAGCTCACGGGTGAATCCAGGACAACCTACCGCGTACGGCAGATCACCTGGTTCCCCTGGCGCATGCATGTCAACAGAGGGCCCAGCGCGCTTGTCGGATTGACGTCGCGCTTCTCTTCGGCGCTCGATGCGGGTTCGAGCGTCTTCTTGTTGTCGTTCATGGAGAACTTGGCGCTGGTCGCGACGAGCTCGCGGGTCCGACGACGCGGTGGAGCCGCTGTCGGGGTGGACCCGGCGAGTCGGCGACTTTGGCCTTCGTAGCGGAGAGTGCATGGAAGTCGCACCTCCCCCGATCTTGTTGCCATCGGCTCGCGTCCGGCTGTCCTGCCGCGGCAGCGAGGCGCTTGGTTGCCGCGCAGTGTCGCCGTTGGCGAAGCTGATGAGGCTCTGGATAGTGGCCCTCCATTCGTCGGTCTTGTCCGCCGTCGGAGGATAATCCAGGAGTAGTTGGGCCCGCGCCAAGGCTTCCGTTGGCGTGGTGGGCGGCAGAGGTGAACGGTGCGAGGAGCGGGACATGCTCGGACTCCTAACCAAGTTAGAAGGAGCAGTGTCCCGTCCAGGTGACCGCACCTCACTGGGGCCAGCATGCTGGCGTGCATGCTGGTCTTGAACGCCGCGCGAACCACCAGCTTGATCTTGGGCCAGCGGACGTATGGTGCTGCGAACGCTATGACGCTGCTGGTCCCGCCCTTCCTGAGATGGGCGCGGTGGGCGTATGGACGCCGAGGTCTGCGCGGCCTTGTCCTTGGACTTGGCAGCGCTGTGGGCACCCTCGTCGATGTCCATTCTTCCGCCAGTGTCCACTCCACCGTCCGCCTGCTCCGGAGGCGGTGGAAGCGACGCAGACGGGGTTGTTGCCCCCGAAGCCTTCTTCTTCGGTGGCATGTCGGTGAAGACGATGAAGATTTAGCTCGCGTGCACGCCGGATCGGGTTCGCACGATCTCGACGCCCCCTACCTGGCGCGCCAGAGATGTCGGGGATGCTGGTTCCACCAACACCTATGGGGACAGGGCCCCTTTCGGTTCGGCGGGGGGCGGAGGTCGCACAAAGAGCGGATCGAGGCGGTACACGCGAGCGGTTTTTACCCAGCTTCGGGCCGCACGGATGCGTAAAACCCTATTGCTGCTTGTTTGAGTGTATTGAATTCTTGCTCAGGAGCGACGGGCGCTGCCAGATTGAGCGTGAGAGTGTTCCTGGTGTTGAATGAGCCGAACTGGCCGAACTAGCTGAACCCCTTCTACGTTGCGCCTGGGCCTCCTTTTATACTCTCAAGGGGTCACCGACAGGGGGCAACGTAGACAAGAAGGGTAAAAATGGAAAAGGATGCGGTAGGTGCAGCTACCGCTACTATGGATATAGTGCACCCTACCTAACTCTGACGGCAGGGGACAAGGGCATTAAATGCCTGTCTGAGTTGCTTAAACAGTGCAAAAAGTGACCGTTAGGAGCGCCACCGTTTGCCATGATGGCCTTCTCTTCATCTCCGCTTGCCACCTCGCACCCCTAGCTGCACAGCCCCCTGCCACGTGTGCTTGGGAGAGTCCTAGAGCGACACGTTAGCAGGTGTGCTGGAGCGCAGGCACGAAGTGGGGGTTTCCCGCGGCGAGCTCCTTGCCGCGGTCGTCGTCTTGTCGTGTTTGGGAGCTTGTCGCTCACCGGGCCTTGCCGGGACGCAGGGCGCGTCGCGGCAAGCTTTCTTGGTATGCCTTGAGTGGCCTTCCCGGCAAGCTCCTCTTGCCGGGGTCTCGTCTGCTTCCCGGCAAGCTCCTCTTGCCGGGGCCTGGGTTGGCCTTCCCGGCAAGCTCCTCTTGCCGGGGCCTTGGTTGGCCTTCCCGGCAAGCTCCTCTTGCCGGGGCCTTGGTTTGAGTACTTTGTTCTTGAATGGTCTTCAAGGGAGCCACGGAGGGTCTTGGCGGTCACCCGGCAAGCCTTGCCGCGGGATGCTGCGACTGCCCGTGCACAAGTTCGGGGTACTAGGGTACCCCTACTCTAGTACACCGACACAACGCTATAAGAGGGGCTTAGCAAAAGCGGTAACTTAGCCAAACAACGGTTTGCTAGGAAGGTGGGTTAAAGGCTTGACATGGTAATATGGGAGGCATGATAAACAAGTGGTAGGTAGCGCGACATGGCAATAGAATGAACAACTAGCAAGCAAAGATAGAAGTGATATCGAGGGTAATGGTCATCTTGTCTGCAGAGTTCTCAGAGTTGTCGAAAGCTTGCTCCTCGTTAGTGTACTCAACAGGTACCTCGTTCACGAACTCGTCTCCCGGCTCTACCCAAAGCAAGAACACAAGCAACGGAACAACAATCAATCACGGCGCAATGCACAAGCAACATGATGCAAGACATGACATGGAATGCAAGGTATGATGTGCAATTCGTATGGGTACTCCGGAAGGAAAAGGATGATCAAGGCATCAACTTGGCAAACCAAGTATGCTGCTGGAAAGATGAGGTGATTTCGGTCGAAATCGATATAAGGATCACCGGAAATAGATGCATGGTTTGCAAATGACAAGCAAAACAAGAATGATGCAAATCTACGCTTAACAGCATCATAGCACTTAAGATGCAACAAGAAACTATGCTACAACACTCCAACATAGTAACAAAGCACATGGCATTAAAGTACATGTGAAGCTCTACAAATCATGAACATTGAGCTCCTGCTAGAACTCACTAGAACAAGCTTAAAATGGCATGGCAAAAATGCAAATGATAATAGCTTCACAGACTTGGAGAAAATACTAAACATGTCAAAAAAAGCATCAGGTAGCAATGTTTAGAGCTAGCAAACAACATGCTACAGGAACATATCATGGCAAACAAAGGCATGGCATGCTAGTACTAAAGGCATAGAGCAAAACTTCCTTACTGAACTTTAACCAAAGATGCATGGACAAGATGGTAGCATCAATGCAAACATGGCGAATGGTATGATCAGTTTCAGACTTGGAAGAAAAACAAAGCATGGCAGAAATAGATTCATGATGGCAACTTTGCAAGCTCATGCCACTCACCACAAAGCATTTCATTGTATAACAAGGTAACCAACAGTAAGTAGACATATTCATGAAGCTAAGCATGGCAAGAGCAAGTTCATAGGGTACTTGTATCACTAGCAAAACACATGGCAAAACTGAACCTCATGTTACCAATCTGCTAGCAACAATATTTAGCAAAAGTAGAGCATGGTAATGACAAGCTATAGTACTCCATAATTGCAACCAGAGGCATAAATGGATAGAGCATAATCATATCTTCAAAACAGTCTTACTGAACTACCTCAAAATGTGCATGGATCTACTGGTAGCAACAAGTTTACATAGCATCAAAATATAACAGAAAAAAGACTTAGCAAAATCACAAAGTGTCTGAAATCAGCAAGATCACAGCATAGCTAACTTTGCATGCTTGTGCTAGTCACCACAGAGCTCATAAAACTACAAGGCTTGCACCACTGTAAATATGGCATGATGGATCTGATAAAACATGTAGACATCATGCTCATAGCATGCACACACAAAATGCAACGAAAATGACAAATCAGCAAGTTATGTTGAATTCCAGCAGACAACATCATATAACACTTTTGCAACGAATGTTAGGGCATCAATATGGACATTAACATGCATGAAAATGACACTAACATGAATAGCATCACGAGATGAACATTTTAATATATCATATGCACAAAACGGAGCTATGAGCATGGAGATATGGCATGATGAACATGGGCACATGATGTAAGATTTTCAGGACTTGGAATTATATTCGACCTCCAGATCTAGGGTTTCAGCACGGAAACCGAGGTGGGGCCGGAGCAGCTCGCCGAAGTTGCAGGGGAGGCGGCGACCGGAGCTCGTAGAGGCCGCCAGCGAGGTGGAGGTCATCGGATCTGGTGTCGGGCGGCGCGGATCTGGTGGTGGCGCGGCAGATCTAGTCGGCCGGCGATCGTGGAGGAAGGCGGCGAGGCACGGACTTGGCGGCGGCGTCTCGCGGCGGACGGTGGCGGAGACGGCGAAGGATGGCGGCACCGGCGGGAAGGGAGCGGGCGGCAGCAAAACCGGGCGGGGGCGCGGGCCAAGCGGGCCGGAGGAGGCGGCTGCGGGCCTCGCCGGGCCACGGCGGCGGTGGGAGCGAGGCGAAACGTGTCGACTCGTGAGTGGTGCGGGGCGCGGCGGCGGACGCCTCCGGCGCCGTCCAGACGTGTCCGACGCGGAGAGGGGAGGTGGCTAGGGTTTGGATCCGAGATTTTGGACGGGGAAGGCATATTTATAGGTAGGGGGGCTAGGAGTGTCTAAATGAGGTGCGGTTTTCGCCCACACGATCGTGATCCAACAACGGAGAGCATGGAGGGGGTTTAGATAGGTTAGTGGGCTGTTTTGGAGGGTTGTTGGGCTGCAACAAGAGAGGGGCTTTTACGGTTACCCGGTTAACCGTTGGGGCATCAAATGACCTCCAAATGGAATGAAATTTGAAAGGCGGCCTACGGGTAACGTACCAAGGCCACTCGACAAATCTCGGCCCATTCCGAGAATGTTTTTCTCCAGCGGGTGCAACGGGTGCATGTGGGAGTGTCGGATCGCGAAACGGACAACGGGGAAAATGACCAGATGCATGAGACGAACTCGAATACAAAAGAGATGCACATGATGCCATGAAATGAGATGCATGACATGAACAAAATGCAAAAGGAAAGACAAAAACCCAACCACAGAGGGAATATCATATCACATAGCCGAAAATGGCAAGAGTTGGAGTTACAAATATGGAAAGTTACATCCGAGGCGTTACATTGAGATCATCATCCCCATCACCATGAACACCGCCCATGTGCTCCTAGAGGTGGGCGCGGTGGTGGTGCTCTAGCTCCTCATCATGCTCATGCTCGTAGCTCCCGTCCTCTGAGCTCCCATAATCGCTGCACTTGCCGGCTCCATTCATCCGCAACATCATGTACACCCTCTCCTGCATCTATCCAAAAGGGATGTTATATGTTGGTCGCACCCTAAAAAAAATTAGAACATCGAGATATCAGTCGCGCACCTCGGAACCCTAGGGATGGGGACGGGACAGCCAGGGCCGCGAGATCTAGCCAACTTGATGCTCCTGGATTTCGGCATGGACCTGGCTAAGGACCGTAAACGAGTGCCGCGCCACGCATCACCGTCGGCCTCGACCGTCACAGCGGCTTCCTGCGGAAGCGTCGGCCGACGGGTGCTGATTCTGGTTGGGGTTGCGGTCGGCGCCGGGCCTCTCGCCGCTTGTAACGCCCTTGATGCGGCTATATCTCCTACGTGTCGAAGCACGACTTAGAGGCATAACCGCATTGAAAGCAATGTCGCAAGTGAGGTAATCTTCACAACAACCCATGTAAATAAATAAAGGGGAAAGGTACATAGTTGGCTTACACTCGCCACGTCACACAAATACATAAATAAGTCATTACATTCATCCAATACACTCAGGGTCCGACTACGGTACCAAAATAAAGATCAACCCCCAAATGCGACAAATCCCCGATTGCCCCAACTGGGCACCACTACTGATCATCTGGGAAAGACACATAATAACAAAGAGAGTCTTCATCGAACTCCCACTTGAGCTCGGTCATATCATCTGGAGCGACATCATCGGCCCCTGCATCTGGTTTTGGAAGTAATCTGTGAGTCACGGGGACTCAGCAATCTCACACCCTCGCGATCAATACTATTTAAGCTTATAGGTAAGGTAAGGTATGATGTGAGCTGCAGCAAGCGACTAGCATATATGGTGGCTAACAAGCGCAAATGAGAGCAAGAAGAGAAGGAAAAAGCACGGTCGAACAACTATGATCAAGAAGTGATCCTAGAACAACCTACGTCAAGCATTACTCCAACACCGTGTTCACTTCCCGGACTCCGTCGAGAAGAGACCATCACGGTTACACACGCGGTGGATGCATTTTAATTAAGTTAAGTTTCATGTTATCTACAACCTGACATTAACAAATTCCCATCTTCCCATAACCGCGGGCACGGCTTTTGAAAGTTCAAATCCCTGCAGGGGAGTCCCAACTTAGCCCATCACAAGCTCTCACGGTCAACGAAGGATATACCTTCTCCCAAGACAAACCGATCAGACTCGGCATCCCGGTTACAAGACATCCTCGACAATGGTAAAACAAGTCCAGCAACACCGCCCGAATGTGCCGACAAATCCCGATAGGAGCTGCACATATCTCGTTCTCAGGGCACACTCGGATGAGACTAGCTACGAGTAAAACCAACCCTCAAGTTTCCCCGAGGTGGCCCCGCAGGCAGCTCAGTCGGACCAACACTCAGAGGAGGACTGGCCCAGGGGTGTTTAAATAAAGATGACCCTCGGGCTCCGGAAACCCAAGCGAAAAAGAGGCTAGGTGGTGAATGGTAAAACCAAGGTTGGGCATTGCTGGAGGAGTTTTATTCAAGGCGAAATGTCAAGGGGTTCCCATTATAACCCAACCGTGTAAGGAACGCAAAATCCGGGAACATAACACCGATATGACGGAAACTAGGGCGGCAAGAGTGGAACAAAACACCAGGCATAAGGCCGAGCCTTCCACCCTTTACCAAGTATATAGGTGCATTAAGATAAACAAGATAATATTATGATATCCCAACAAATAAACATGTTCCAACAAGGAACGATCTCCAATCTTCACCTGCAACTAGCAACGCTATAAGAGGGGCTGAGCAAAGCGGTAACATAGCCAAACAACGGTTTGCTAGGACATGGTGGGTTAGAGGTTTGACATGGCAATTTGGGAGGCATGATAAGCAAGTGGTAGGTATCATAGCATAGGAATAGCAAAAAGCGAGCATCTAGCAAGCAAAGATAGAAGTGATTTCGAGGGTATGGTCATCTTGCCTGCAAAGTTTTCAGAGTTGCCTTGATCCTCGTAAGCAAACTCAACGGGCTCCTCGTTCACGAACGCATCTCCCGGCTCTACCCAAACAAGAACAACAAGCAAAAGGAGCACAATCAACCACGTGCAATGCTCAAGCAACATGATGCCAACATGGTATGATATGCGGGATGCGGTATGTGATGCATATGCAAGATTTGCAAAGGAATTATTGAACCTGGCCTCAACATGGAAATCCAAGAGTGCCACTGGAAAGGTAAGATGATTTCGGTTGAAATCGATATAAAGATCACCGGAATCGGATGCACGGTTTGGAAACGGCAAGCAGAACAAATATGGCACCCTGCGATAATCAGCAAGTGACCATCTAAATGCATCAAGATAAATATGCTACAGCACTCAAACATGATAACAAAATACATGGCAGGGATCCACTCATGATGCTTGACAAAAGATGAACACTGAGCTACGGCTAATTCATCCATTAATAGGTTCAAACAAGCATGGCAAAAGTGCAAAAGATTACTGATTTCAGACTTAGTGAAATTAACAACAAATCAGGAATTTATCATCAGGAAGCAATCTTTAGAGCACGAAAACTACAAGTTACAGGAACATATAATGGCAAAGCAAGGCATGGCATGAAGCTACTCTAAGCATATAACAAAAGTCCTTGAGTGACCTTGAGCCAAAAGGGATCAGAAAATACAATTGCAAGCATGTGAACATAGCAAGAACATAAACAGATTCAGACTTGGTGAAAAACTGGAGCATGAAAAACAGATTAACAAGTAGGCATGTTTACAAGCTCGATGCACTCACTACAGAGCATGGCATGACAAACTAAGCATACACCCATCAAGAAGACATGGCATAGAAGCTAGACATGGCAAGAACAACATCATAGAATGCACGGATCAATAACAACAAGCTGGGCAAAATCGCTAAATAGGTTAACAATCTGCCAGGAACATTTTATAGCAAAAGTAGAGCTCGATTGACTCAAGCTAGGGTTCTCCATAATTGCAAACAAAGACATGGATGAATAGAGCACAACAATATTAACAAAACATCCTTACTGATCATCCTCAAAAGAGGCATGGATCACTAGGAAATAACATGAACATATGGCATAAAAACAATATCAGGACAAGGACTTAGTGAAATTCTAAGTCCCTGAAATCAGCATCATTGAGTAGGCTACTTTGCATGCTTGTGCTAGTCACCACAAAGATCACAAAAATACATGGTGACACCCCTGTAAAGATGGCATGGCATTCTACAAAACACATGTAGAGCTCAGGATCATAGCATGCACACATTAATCATAGCAAAAATGACAAAAGGCCATTTGCTAAAACAGATCTGAAATATTCCTCACATAGCCCTCTTCCAACAGCATTTTGGGTATCAAGATGAAATGATGTACTCGTCGAGACGAACATTTTGATATGCTACACGCACGAATCGGAGCTACGGATGCAGAGTTATGGCATGTCAAACTATGCAAAAAAATAATAGGAGGAGAGGGAAAAGTCAACCCTCAAGAACAGATCTAGGGTTCCTGTAGCTTCACGCAATCCGAGGTTCGCCAGCGAGGTTGCAGCGGCTCCGGCGAGGAAGGAGATGCGACGGGGAGGCGAGGGAGAGGCTGATCCAGCCTCTCCTCACCGAATTCGGGCGGCGGCGCTGACGAGGGCGGTGCGCGGCGGGGAGGGCCGGCCGGTGGTGCGGCGAGCTACGCAGGGCGGCGTGGCGAGCTCCGGCCACCGGAGCTGGGCGGCGCGGCGGAGGAACAGGCGCGGGCGGCGGCGCGGGGTCGGGGATGAAGGGGCGCGGCGCGGGCGCCTCTGGCCCGGGCGCGGCGCGGGCGGGCCGGCGACGGCGGGAGGCGGCAAAGTGGGGCTCGTGCACCATGTGGCGGCTCGGGACCGGCGGCACGATTGTATCTGGCGCGTCCGGACGTGTCCGGCGCGCTGAGGACGAATGGACTAGGGTTAGGGTAGGATTTGACCCGGAATTTTCGGGGGAGATCTAGTTTTATAGGTATAGGAGCTAGGAAGCTCCAAATGAGGTGCGGTTTGTAGCCACGCGATCGTGATCGAACGCTCTAGATGATAGAAGGGGTTTTGCTGGGTTTTGGGCCACTTTGGAGAGGTGTTGGGCTGCAACACACATGAGGCCTTTTCGGTCCCTCGGTTAACCGTTATAGTATCAAACAAAGTCCAAATGGCACGAAACTTGACAGGCGGTCTACCGATAGTAAACCAAGGCCGCATGACAAGTCTCGGTCCAATCCGAAAACGTTTAACACCCACACACGAAAAGAGGTAGAAAGGGACACCGGAGGACATAGGAGCGCCGGAATGCAAAACGGACAACGGGGAAAAAGCTCGGATGCATGAGACGAACACGTATGCAAATGTAATGCACATGATGACATGATATGAGATGCATGACAAAGACAAAACACACGTAGACAAAACCCCAACAACGAGGAAATAAAATAACTCAGTGCCGGAAACGGCAAGAGTTGGAGTACAAATAAGGTAAATTACAGCTGGGGTGTTACACCGCTGCTACTCCCTTTTGAATCCTCCTTGGGCGTGATAGTGCGGTGCGGGGTGAAAGGGATCTGGTATATATATACTCCCTCCGTTTCTAAATATAGGTGTGTCAGATCAGAGTTCTAGAAACCTAGTAATTCATTTCTTATCATCATCTGGTTTGATCGATAAGGCTAAATAGACGCATAGAATTTTCACAGGTGCAACAAAATTTTGATAAGTTAACATGTTAAAAGGGTCTATCAAAGCCAAATGTCTTGAGTGCCAGTAAGACAAAATGATTTACCTGAAAGCTAAGCCAAGAGAAGTGTCTAGATCAATTTGTCCATTCCAAGAAACACCAAAGCGACATGCTTGGCTGCAACCATAAAGAAACCATGAAATATCATATTTAACTAGTCCAACAGGTATGTCCATGGAGTTGAGTACATTTTTCTCTGCAAAAGAACAATTTAAGCTAGGTATATTTCATTGTTCAAAACCCAGCGTTTACCCTTAAACAAGGATGCTGCTACATAACACAACATGGAGGTATACATGGGGAGTATACTACAGGTCACCAGCACAACCTGGGTACATATGGTACACCCTTTTTATTTTTTACGTGTGGAACCACCACTGTACTTCCTAAGACCAGCAGTGCCCAAAGCCCGGCCCACCGCAAGCCATCCCGATGAGTTTGTTTGTCCCTCGAGCCCCGTCGCCTGGGCAACATCCCCTCCGACAAGCTGCCACGCTGGTCTCCTACAGGCCGTGTGTGTCGTCTCATCTCCACGGCCTACCCATTCGATCTTATGCCTACAGCTTCCAAATCCTCCCCGCTGCCACCACTGTCCTGGATTAATGTTCCATTACACTGTGCCGTGTTAAGAAAATCTTTGGAATGGATGCTCATTAATTGGGAGCACTTACTATTGGCCAGCTATGGAAGGAGAGGGATAGAGATAGACGATCGAGGAGCATTACCGTCTTCGTGCTCCACAAAAGGAAGGTGGGCGGGGAGGAAAGGACAGAAGTCAGAAGCATATGTGGCATCATCAGACTGGAACTACTTGGAGAAGTTCCGTTGTAGTTGAGGCTGGATCCAATTCATAGCATACCTTCGGGGAGTTCTGGATATGAAATGGCACCTGGTGCGAAAACCGCATCATTTACTCCGTCAGAATCCTCTTGCTCTTTGCTGGGTCAGAAAGTGGCTTCAACACAGACACAAAACCAGGAATTTTCACAACAATTAAAAGTGGCTTGAACACAGACACAAAACCAGGAACTTTCACAAAAATTACTCAGATCCACCCATTGGAGCCAGCAAAAATTGCAAAGATATACCGATTGATACCAATTAATAGGGACCATAGAAGTTACAAAGATCGATCCATAACTTCATATACTGGCCGGATGCAGCCAGATGGGCGTCCGGTAGCCATTAAGGAGCTAGAGGTTGAGGATGGCACATGATGGGCGTCCGGTCGACTCATTGGATGGGTCCTCCACGTACTGGCCGACATCTCTATCTCTCTCTCTCTAAAAAGTAAAAACATGCGTAGCCATGAGACTCTCCCGCGGAAGCGTTTGGCGGCGAGTGCTACATTACCTCTGCTTGCTTGGCCATGCATTGACAAGCGGGGTTGGATCCTTGGAGGCGGCGTGCGTACGTGCAGTGCATGAATGCATGCAGCTATAGGTTGAGGAGGCCAGCTGCGTCCAGATCTATAATGATAGAAAAACATTATTGCATGTTTTATTTACAAAGTAACCTATTATCAATCGAAATGCGGCCAGAGTAACCTGCAAAACACCCAGGTGCCTACTAAAATATGCCCGAAGTAACCAAAAACCTAAGCAGAAGAACTACCCCCGAAGCAAATCAACATTACAAAAGATTTTATCAGCCGCAACAATAGCATGCAGCGGCGGACAAACAAGATGCTTTATCTGAAAGCTCGTGAATCATGACGAGATGATGATCACCAACTTGTCCATTTGAAAAACATGGCAGCAACAACCTGTAGAACACATACAGGATTACCCGCTAAGAGGACACCATAAAGAAACAAGGTTACAACCAACTCAGCAGGAGATAACAGCATCAGTACATAAATGTAGAATGTGATAAGGCAGGAATAAACATTGATTTCTTGTACACAACACTACATAAGTTGCATGCTCATCCATTTGCATATTTCTACTTCTCTATACTATATGTGAAATAATATAAAATGGGACTTCCATATATGGTATATTCAAGTCTCATCAGACATCACAATTATTATGCCCTAATTTTCAGCATTAACTGGGTGTTAGAACCTTAACTTTGAGCATTAGTATGAATTCAAACACACATGTTAGCAACATCAGAAGCTTTCAATTTAACTTCAATTTGAATAAAAATCTGCTCACACAAAAGTATCACGATACATCAATCATTAAAGTGAAAAGTAAACGGTCATGACATGTAAATAATTGCACACACGACATCATACTCTAAATACTCACCATATATGTATGCTGCTAAAACATCTATGGACATATTACATTAAGCACTTTCAATGCAATTTTTAGAAATACCCATTTTTACATACACTGTTGGAGGTGCAGAAATTCTACAAGAAATACCAATAGCCCAGTATATAAAAACACTAAACAAACATACAATCGCCAAACCTGAGTTCTAGAGACCAAAGACATCTAAAAATACAAATACTAAAATATGTATAAAAAAAAGTGGTGCACTGGTACAAAGGAACCCTACATTTTCTATGCTGGTGACTAGATTAATAAGCATAGACGTGAGGTTGTATAGTAGAGGTACAAAGGAACCCTACATTTCCGTGGCGCAGGTGTGATTGCCTGATATGCTTCATACCATGAAAACATAGGCAATCCTCATCTATGGGGAACTATATGTTCTAACAATAACTAGGTTGAAAGTGGCATTGTACCTTATTTATTTGACGCCACTGAATAATGCAGTCAGGATGGTATGAATGCTTGCAGGGAAGTGCAACGAAGGATTCACCTTTCTCAAATTCCCTGCGACAAATTACACATCTACCAACAATAATTACACGTTAGCATGCCACTTTAATAATATATATTATTGTAAGGCTATGAAACTTAAAAGTACTTGAACGTACTGTTTTGTCTTGCCATCTTGCATATCTTTTGTGTTGTAAGTTACTGAAGCTAAGGAAGAAAGTGTATCAGCAGAGATACCTCTACTTTCTGTACTAACCACTTAACCCAATGCAACTAATTCTAGAAATCATGACTAGAAGTCTAGAACCATTAGCATTACATCTTGGAACTTCAGATGTAAGCCCGCGCACCAAAGGGAATAAAGCAAAAATAACTTGCCTCATAAGAGTACTCATCTGGATAAACCTTGCCATGAATCCTATATTTCTTCATTAACATGCCGATTTGTAAATGTCAGGTACTCTCACAAATTTGGCTGGTTAGTAAGCAAAAACATGATACCACAATTTGGACAAAGATGAAGTTCTCCATGCATAAATTAGACGAATTGGAGGTGCATGCCACAATCCCAGAAGAAAACATGGCAGGAGGTAAATGTTACCACTTATAGCATATTATCTACATCATAAGTTGCTTTTGGCTTTGATTGCTATATCAAAGAATAATTTAGCTCTACCAAGGAATTGTGCCATTGCTTCAATTAAAATTAATATGTACTCGTACTACACTATATGTCACACGCATTAACAAAATAAGCATTGTTGTCGGTCCAAGGTCATTTAATCAAAACTTGAGTGCTCCCAACTTCCAACTTCAAATACAAAAAATAAATCCATCCAAGAAAAGGAAACATAAATCACTACCTGAGCATCGTTTTATGTGATAATACACATGCTCCTCTGCCCGCCCTACAAAGCAGAAGTAAGGCAGCACAACAGCAACCCACGCGAAATGTGAAATGAGCTGAAAAACAAAACATACTCACAATCGTTTATCCCAGCGAGGGGCATAAGCCATGTGACAACCTGTACTCTGCAGGGTCTAGTGCTGGCTCCACGTCCTGCACCTCGTCATCCTAATCGAACTCCTCCTCTCCAAAGCCTCGGAGAGCTCGTCCTCGCCTTCATCCTTGCAGGTAGCCCTCACCCTCAGCCTTGAGATTATCATCCCCATCACCATGGACGCCACCCAGGTGCTCCTGGAGGTGGACGCGGTGGTGGTGCTCCAGCTCCTCCTCATGCTCATGCTCGTAGCTCCCGTCCTCTGAGCTCCCATAATCGCTGCACTCGCCGACTCCATTCATCCGCAACATCATGTACATCCTCTCCTGCATCTATCCAAAAGGGATGTTCTATGTTGGTCGCACCCTAAAAAATTAGAACATCGGGATATCAGTCGCGCACCTCGGAACCTTAGGGATGGGGACAGGACAGCCAGGGCCGCGAGATCTAGCCAACTTGCCTGCTCCTGGATTTCGGTGTTGACCTGGCTGAGGGCCGTAAACGAGTGCCGCGCCGCGCATCGTCATCGGCCTCGGATGTCGCAGCCAGTGGTGGAGCTTTGTGGAGGGCAACCTGGGCCATCGCCCCCCCCCCCCAGCCCATGAGAAAGTTAGCAAATATCCCCTAGTATTCAGCCCATATGTCCAGTTAAAATCAGCCTAAAAGCATATTTCTTGCCCCTCCAGCCCATTTGCCCATGCACAAATTCAGCCCAAGCTCAGCCACTGGTCGAAGCAGCTTCCTCCGGAAGCGTCGGCCGGCAGGTGCTGATTCGGGCTAGGGTTGCGTTCGACGCAGGGCCTCTCGCCGCCGCTGCTCCCTTTTGAATCCTCCTTGGGCGCGATAGTGAAGTGCGGGACGAAAGGGATCTTGTATATATATACTCCCTCTGTTTCTAAATATAGGTGTGTCAGATTAGATTTCTAGAAACCTAGTAATTCATTTCTTATCATCATCTGGTTTGATCAATAAGGCTAAATAGACGCATAGAATTTTCACAAGTGCAACAAAATTTTGATAAGGTAACATGTTAAAAAGGTCTAACAAAGCCAAATGTCTTGAGTGCCAGTAAGACAAAATGATTTACCTGAAAGTTGGGCCAAGAGAAGTGTCTAGATCAATTTGTCCATTCCAAGAAACACTATAGCGATCAATTTGTCCATTCCAAGGAACACTATAGCGACATGCTTGGCTGCAACCATAAAGAAACCATGAAATATCATATTTAACTAGTCCAACAGGCATGTTCAGGGAGTTGAGGACATTTTTCTCTACAAAAGAACAATTTGACCCAGGTATATTTCATTGTTCAAAAACTCAGCGTTTACCCTTAAACAAGGATGCTGCTACATAACACAACAAGGGGGTATACATGGGGAGTATACTACAGGTCACAAGCACAACCTGGGTACATATGGTACACCCCTTTTATTTTTTGCGCGTGGAACCACCATTGTACTTCCTAAGACCAGTAGTGCCCAAAGCCCGGCCCACCGCAAGCCATCCCGATGAGTTTGTTTGTCCCTCGAGTCCCATCGCCTGGGCAACATCCCCTCCGACAAGCTGCCACGCTGGTCTCCTACAGGTCGTGTGTGTCGTATCATCTCCGCGGCCTACCCATTCGATCTTATGCCTACAGCTTCGAGATCCTCCCCGCGACCACAACTGTCCTGGATTAATGTTCCACTACACCGTGCTGTGTTAAGCAAATCTTTGGAATGGATGCTCATTAATTGGGAGCACTTACTGTTGGCCAGCTATTGAAGGAGATGGATAGAGATAGACGACCGAGGAGCGTTACCGTCTTCGTGCTCCACAAAATAAAGGTGGGCAGGGAGGAACGGACAGAAGTCAGAGCAAGCATATGTGGCATCATCAAACTGGAACTACTTGGAGAAGTTCCTTTGTAGTTGAGGCTGGATCCAATTCATAGCAACCTTGGAGGAGTTCTGGATATGAAATGGCACCTGGTGTGAAAAACACATCATTTACTCTGTCGGAATCCTCCTGCTCTTTGATGGGTCAGAAAGTGGCTTCAACACAGACACAATACCAGGAATTTTCACAGCAATTAAAAGTGGCTTGAACACAGACACAAAATCAGGAACTTTCACAAATTTGAGGGGTGCAGCGGGTGCATGTGGGAGTGTCAGATTGCGAAACGAACAACGGGGAAATGACTGGATGCATGAGACGAACACGAATACAAAAGAGATGCACATGATGCCATGAGATGAGATGCATGACATGAACAAAATGCAAAAGGATGGACAAAAACCCAACTACAGAGGGAATATCATATCACATAGCCAGAAATGGCAAGAGTTGGAGTTACAAATATGGAAAATTACATCTGAGGCGTTACATTGAGATCATCATCCCCATAACCATGGATGCCACCCGGGTGCTCCTGGAGGTGGGCGTGGTGGTGGTGCTCTAGCTCCTCCTCATGCTCATGCTCGTAGCTCCCGTCCTCTGAGCTCCCATAATCGCTGCACTCGCCGGCTCCATTCATCTGCAACATCATGTACGCCCTCTCCTGCATCTATCCAAAAGGGATGTTCTATGTTGGTCGCACCCTAAAAAATTAGAACATCGGGATATCAGTCGCGCACCTCGGAACCTTAGGGATGGGGACAGGACAGCCAGGGCCGCGAGATCTAGCCAACTTGTCTGCTCCTGGATTTCGGCGTGGACCTGGCTGAGGGCCGTAAACGAGTTCCGAGTTGCGCGTTGCCGTCGGCCTCGGCCGTCACAGCGGCTTCCCCCGGAAGCGTCGGCCGGCGGGTGCTGATTCAGGTTGGGGTTGCGGTCGGCGCCGGGCCTCTCGCCGCCCCTGCTCCCTTTTGAATCCTCCTTGGGCGTGATAGCGCGGTGCGGGGTGAAAGGGATCTGGTATATATATACTTCCTCCGTTTCTAAATATAGATGTGTCAGATCGGAGTTCTAGAAACCTAGTAATTCATTTCTTATCATCATCTGGTTTGATCAATAAGGCTAAATAGACGCATAGAATTTTCACAGGTGCAACAAAATTTTGATAAGTTAACATGTTATAAAAAGGTCTAACAAAGCCAAATGTCTTGAGTACCAGTAAAAGAAAATGATTTACCTGAAAGCTGAGCCAAGAGAAGTGTCTAGATCAATTTGTCCATTCCAAGAAACACCATAGCGACATGCTTTGCTGCAACCATAAAGAAACCATGAAATATCATATTTAACTAGTCCAACAGGCATGTCCATGGAGTAGAGTACATTTTTCTCTACAAAAGAACAATTTAACCTAGGTATATTTCATTGTTCAAAAACCCAGCGTTTACCTTTAAATAAAGGATGCTGCTACATAACACAACATGGACGTATACATGGGGAGTATACTACAGGTCACCAGCACAACCTGGGTACATATGGTACACCCTTTTTATTTTTTGCGTGTGGAACCACCACTGTACTTCCTAAGACAAGTAGTGCCCAAAGCCCGGCCCACCGCAAGCCATCCCGATGAGTTTGTTTGTCCCTCGAGCCCCGTCGCCTGGGAAACATCCCCTCCGACAAGCTGCCACGCTGGTCTCCTACAGGCCGTGTGTGACGCCTCATCTCCGCGGCCTACCCATTCGATCTTATGCCCACAGCTTCCAAATCCTCCATGCGTCTACCACTGTCCTGGATTAATATTCCATTGCACCGTGCCGTGTTAAGAAAATCTTTGGAATGGATGCTCATTAATTAGGAGCACTTACTGTTGGCCAACTATGGAAGGAGAGGGATAGAGATAGACGGTCAAGGAGGGTTACAGTCTTCGTGCTCCACAAAAGAAAGGTGGGCGGGGAGGAAAGGACAAAAGTTAGAAGCATATGTGGCATCATCAGACTGGAACTACTTGGAGAAGTTCCGTTGTAGTTGAGGCTGGATCCAATTCATAGCATACCTTGGGGGAGTTCTGGATATGAAATGGCACCTGGTGCGAAAACTGCATCATTTACTCCATCGGAATCCTCCTGCTCTTTGATGGGTCAGAAAGTGGCTTCAACACAGACACAAAACCAGGAATTTTCACAACAATTAAAAGTGGCTTGAACACGGACACAAAACTAGGAACTTTCACAAAAATTACTCAGATCTACCCATTGGAGCGAGCAAAAATTGCAAAGATATACCGATTGATACCAATTAATAGGGACCATAGAAGTTACAAAGATCGATCGGTAACTTCATATACTGGTCGGATGCAGCCAGATGGGCGTCCGGTAGCCATTAAGGAGCTAGAGGTTGAGGACGCCACATGATGGGCGTACGGTCGACTCATTGGATGGGTCCTCCACATACTGGTCGGCATCTCTCTCTCTCTCTCTCTCTCTCTCTAAAAAGTAAAAACCTGCGTGGCCATGAGACTCTCCTGCGGAAGCGTTTGGCGGCGAGTGCTACATTACCTCTGCTTGCTTGGCCATGCATTGATGAGCGAGGTTGGAGCCTTGGAGGTGGCGTGCGTACGTGCAGTGCATGAATGCATGCAGCTACAGGTTCAGGAGGCCAGCTGCGTCTAGATCTATAACGATAGAAAAACTTTATTGCATGTTTTATTTACAAAGTAACCTATTATCAATCAAAATGTGGCCAGAGTAACCTGCAAAACACCCAGGTGCCTACTGAAATATGCCTGAAGTAACAAGAATCCTAAGCAGAAGAACTACCCCTGAAGCAAATCAACATCACAAAAGATTTTATCAGGCGCAACAATGGCATGCAGCGGCAGACAAACAAGATGCTTTACCTGAAAGCTCGTGAATCATGACGAGATGATGATCACCAACTTGTCCATTTGAAAAACATGGCAGCAACAACCTGTAGAACACACACGGGATTACCCGCTAAGAGGACACCATAAAGAAACAAGGTTACAACCAACTCAGCAGGAGATAACAGCATCGGTATATAAAGGTAGAATGTGATAAGGCAGGAATAAACGTTGATTTCTTGTACACAACACTACATAAGTTGCATGCTCATCCATTTGCATATTTCTACTTCTCTATACTATATGTGAAATAATATAAAATGGGACTTCCATATATGGTATATTCAAGTCTCATCAGACATCACAATTATTATGCCCTAATTTTCAGCATTAACTGGGTGTTAGAACCTTAACTTTGAGCATTAGTATGAATTAAAACACACATGTTAGCAACATCAGAAGCTTTCAATTTAACTTGAATTTGAATAAAAATCTGCTCACACAAAAGTATCATGATACATCAATCATTAAAGTGAAAAGTAAACGGTCATGACATGTAAATAATTGCACACAAGACATCACACTCTAAATACTCACCATATATGTATGCTGCTAAAACATCTATGGACATATTACATTAAGCACTTTCAATGCAATTTTTAGAAATACCCATTTTTACATGCACTGTTGGAGGTGCAGAAATTCTACAAGGAATACCAATAGCCCAGTATATAAAAACACTAAACAAATATACAATCGCCAAACCTGAGTTCTAGAGACCAAAGACATCTAAAAATACAAATACTAAAATATGTAAAAAAAAGTGGTGCACCGGTACAAAGGAACCCTACATTTTCTATGCTGGTGACTAGATTAATAAGCATAGACGTGAGGTTGTATAGTAGAGGTACAAAGGAATCCTACATTTCCATGGCGCAGGTGTGATTGCCTGATATGCTTCATACCATGAAAACATAGGCAATCCTCATCTATGGGGAACTATATGTTCTAACAATAACTAGGTTGAAAGCGGCATTATACCTTATTTATTTGACGTCACTGAATAATGCACTCAGGATGGTATGAATGCTTGCAGGGAAGTGCAACCAAGGATTCACCTTTCTCAAATTCCCTACGACAAATTACACATCTACCAACAATAATTACACGTTAGCATGCCACTTTAATAATATATATTATTGTAAGGCTATGAAACGTAAAAGTACTTGAACATAATGTTCTGTCTTGCCATCTTGCATATCTTTTGTGTTGTAAGTTACTGAAGCTAAGGAAGAAAGTGTATCAGCAGAGATACCTCTACTTTCTGTACTAACCACTTAACCCAATGCAACTAATTCTAGAAATCATGACTAGAAGTCTAGAACCATTAGCATTACATTTTGGAACTTCAGATGTAAGCCCGCGCACCAAAGGGAATAAAGCAAAAATAACTTGCCTCATAAGAGTACTCATCTGGATAAACCTTGCCATGAATCCTGTATTTCTTCATTAACATGCCGATTTGTAAATGCCAGGTACTCTGTCAAATTTGGCTGGTTAGTAAGAAAAAACATGATACCACAATTTGAACAAAGATAAAGTTCTCCATGCATAAATTAGACGAATTGGAGGTGCATGCCACAATCCCCGGAGAAAGCATGGGAGGAGGTAAATGTTACCACTTATAGCATATTATCTACTCCCTCCGTTCCGAATTACTTGTCACATGTATAGATGTATCTAGATGTATTTTAATTGTAGATACATCCATTTCTAAGACGAGTAATTTGGAACGGAGGGAGTACATCATAAGTTGCTTTTGGCTTTGATTGCTATATCAGAGAATAATTTAGCTCTACCAAGGAATTGTGCCACTGCTTCAATTAAAATAAATATTTACTCGTACTACACTATATGTCACACGCATTAACAAAATAAGCATTGTTGTTGGTCCAAGGTCATTTAATCAAAACTTGAGTGCTCCCAACTTCCAACTTCAAATACAAAAAATAAATCCATCCAAGAAAAGGAAACATAAATCACTACCTGTGCAGCGTTTATGTGATAATCAACATGCTCCTCTGCCCGCCCTACAAAGCACAAGTAAGGCGGCACAACAGCAACCCACGCGAAATGTGAAATGAGCTGAAAAACAAAGCATACTCACAATCGTTGATCCCAGCGAGGGGCATAAGCCATGTGACAACCTGTACTCTGCAGGGTCTAGTGCTGGCTCCACGTCCTGCACCTCGTCATCCTAATCGAACTCCTCCTCTCCAAAGCCTCGGAGAGCTCGTCCTCGCCTTCATCCTTGCAGGTAGCCCTCACCCTCAGCCTTGAGATCATCATCCCCATCACCATGGACGCCACCTGGGTGCTCCTGGAGGTGGACGCGATGGTGGTGCTCCAGCTCCTCCTCATGCTCATGCTCGTAGCTCCCGTCCTTTGAGCTCCCATAATCGCTGCACTCGCCAACTCCATTCATCCGCAACATCATGTACGTCCTCTCCTGCATCTATCCAAAAGGGATGTTATATGTTGGTCGCACCCTCAAAAAAATTAGAACATCGGGATATCAGTCGCGCACCTCGAAACCCTAGGGACGGGGACGGGACAGCCAGGGCCGCGAGATCTAGCCAACTTGCCCGCTCCTGGATTTCGGCGTTGACCTAGCTGAGGGCCGTCAACGAGTGTCGCGCCGCGCATCGCCGTCGGCCTCGGACATCGCAGGCTCGCAGCGGCTTCCTCCGGAAGCGTCGACCGGCATGTGCTTGGGCTAGGGTTGCGGTCGGTGCAGGGCCTCTCGCCGCCGCTGCTCCCTTTTGAATCCTCTTTGGGCGCGATAGTGCAGTGCGGGACGAAAGGGATCTGGTATATATATACTCCCTCCATTTCTAAATATAGGTGTGTCAGATCAGAGTTCTAGAAACCTAGTAATTCATTTCTTATCATCATCTGGTTTGATCAATAAGGCTAAATAAACGCATAGAATTTCACATGTGCAACAAAATTTTGATAAGGTAACATGTTAAAAAGGTTTAACAAAGCCAAATGTCTTGAGTGCCAGTAAGACAAAATGATTTACCTGAAAGTTGGGCCAAGAGAAGTGTCTAGATCAATTTGTCCATTCCAAGAAACACTATAGCGATCAATTTGTCCATTCCAAGAAACACTATAGCGACATGCTTGGCTGCAACCATAAAGAACCCATGAAATATCATATTTAACTAGTCCAATAGGCATGTTCAGGGAGTTGAGTACATTTTTCTCTGCAAAAGAACAATTTGACCCAGGTATATTTCATTGTTCAAAAACCCAGCGTTTACCCTTAAACAAGGATGCTGCTACATAACACAACATGTGGGTATACATGGGGAGTATACTACAGGTCACCAGCACAACCTGGGTACATATGGTACACCCCTTTTATTTTTTGCGCGTGGAACCACCATTGTACTTCCTAAGACCAGTAGTGCACAAAGCCCGGCCCACCGCAAGCCATCCCGATGAGTTTGTTTGTCCCTCGAGCCCCATCGCCTGGGCAACATCCCCTCAAACAAGCTGCCATGTTGGTCTCCTGCAGGCCGTGTGTGCCGTCTCATCTCCGCGACCTACCCATTCGGTCTTATGCCTACAGCTTCGAGATCCTCCCCGCGGCCACAACTGTCCTGGATTAATGTTCCATTACACCGTTTCATGTGAAGAAAATCTTTGGAATGGATGCTCATTAATTGGGAGCACTTACTGTTGGCCAGCTATGGAAGGAGAGGGATAGAGATAGACGACCGATGAGTGTTACCTTCTTCATGCTCCACAAAAGAAAGGTGGGCGGGGAGGAAAGGACAGAAGTCAGAGCAAGCATATGTGGCATCATCAAACTGGAACTACTTGGAGAAGTTCCTTTGTAGTTGAGGCTGGATCCAATTCATAGCATACCTTGGGGGAGTTCTGGATATGAAATGGCACCTGGTGCGAAAAACACATCATTTACTCCGTCGGAATCCTCCTTCTCTTTGCTGGGTCAGAAAGTGGCTTCAACACAGACACAATACCAGGAATTTTCACAACAATTAAAAGTGGCTTGAACACAGACACAAAACCAGGAACTTTCACAAAAATTACTCAGATCTACCCATTGGAGCCAGCAAAAATTGCAAAGATATACCGATTGATACCAATTAATAGGGACAATAGTAGAAGTTACAAAGATCGATCGGTATCTTCATGTACTGGCCGGATGCAGCCAGATGGTCGTCTGGTAGCCATTAAGGAGCTAGAGGTTGAGGATGCCGCATGATGGGCGTCCGATCGACTCGTTGGATGGGTCCTCCATGTACTGGCCGGCATCTCTCACTCTCTCGATCTCTAAAAAGTATAAACCTGCAGGACCATGAGACTCTCCCGCGGAAGCGTTTGGTGGCGAGTGCTACGTTACCTCTGCTTGCTTGGCCATTCTTTGCCGAGCGAGGTTGGAGCCTTGGAGACGGCATGCGTGTAGTGCATGAATGCATGTAGCTACAGGTTGAGGAGGCCAGTTGTGTCCAGATCTGTAACGATAGAAAAACTTTATTGCATGGTTTATTTACAAAGTAGCATGTTAACAATCAAAATGCTGCCAGAGTAACCTGCAAAACACCTAGGTCCCTACTGAAATATGCCCGTAGTAACCAGAAACCTAAGCAGAAGAACTGCCCCCGAAGCAAATCAACATCACACAAGATTTTATCAGGCGCAACAATGGCCTGCTGCGGCAGTCAGACAAGATGCTTTACCTGAAAGCTCGTGAATCATGAAGAGATGATGATGACCAATTTGTACATTTGAAAAACATGGCAGCAACAGCCTGTATAACTCACATGGGATTACCCACTAAGAGGACACCATACAGAAACAAGGTTACAACCAGCTCAGCAGGAGATAAACAACATCAGTATATACAGGTAGAAATAAGGTAGGAGTAAACGTTGATTTCTTGTACACAACACTACATAAGTTAAATGCTCGTCCATTTGCATATTTCTACTTCTCTATACTATATGTGCAATAATATAAAATGGGACTTCCATATATGGTATATTCAAGTCTCATGAGACATCACAATCATTACACTCTAATTTTCAGCATTAACTGGGTGTTAGAACCTAAACTTTGAGCATTAGTATGAATTCACACACACATGTTAGCAAGATCAGAAGCTTTCAATTTAACTTGAATTTGAATAAAAATTTGCTAACACAAAAGTAAATGGTCATGATCATTTAGAGTGAAAAGTAAATGGTCATGACATATAGATAATTGCACACAAGACATCGTGTAAATACTCACCATATATGTATGCTGCTGAAACATCTATGGACAAATTACATTAAGAACTTTCAATTAATTTTTAGAAATGCCCATTTTTACATACACTGTTGGAGGTGCAAAAATTCTACAAGGAATACCAATAGCCTAGTATATAAAACCCTAAACAAAAATACTATCACCAAACCTGAGTTCTAGAGACCCAAGACGTCTAAAAATACAAATACTAAAATATGTATAAAAAAAGTGGTGCGCAGGTACAAAGGAACCCTACATTTTCTATTCAGGTGACTTGATTAATAAGCATAGACGTGTGGTTGTATAGTAGAGGTACAAAGGAACCCTACATTTTCCATCGCGCAGGTGTGATTGCCTGATATGCTTCATACCATGAAAACATAGGCAATCCTCATCTATGGGGAACTATATGTTCTAACAATAACTAGGTTGAAAGTGGCATTGTACCTTATTTATTTGACGCCACTGAATAATGCAGTCAGGATGGCATGAATGCTTGTAGGGAAGTGCAACCAAGGATTCACCTTTCTCAAATTCCCTGCGACAAATTACACGTCTACCAACAATAATTACACGTTAGCATGCCACTTTAATCATATATATTACTGTAAGGATATTGAAACTTAAAAGTATTTGAACGTACTGTTTTATGTTGCCATCTTCCATATCTTTTGTGTTGTAGGTTACTGAAGCTAAGGAAGCAAGTGTATCAGCAGAGAGACCTCTACTTTCTGTACCAACCACTTCACCCAATGCAACTAATTCCTGAAATCATGACTAGAAATCTAGAACCATTAGCATTGCATCTTGGAACTTCAGATGCAAGCCCGGGCACCAAAGGGAATAAAGCAAAAATAACTTGCCTCATACGAGTATTCATCTGGATAAACCTTGCCATGAATCATGTGTTTCTTCAGTAACATGCCGATTTGTAAATGTCAGGTACTCTGTCAAATTTGGCTGGTTTCAATAAGTAAGAAAAAACACGATACCACAATTCGAACAAAGATAAAGTTCACCACGCATAAATTAGATGAATTGGAGGTGCATGCCACAATCCCCGGAGAAAGCATGGCAGGAGGTAAATGTTACCACTTATAGCATATTATCTACTCCCTCCGTTCCGAATTACTTGTCACATGTATGGATGTGTCTAGATATATTTTAATTGTACATACATCCATTTCTAAGACGAGTAATTTGGAATGGAGGGAGTACATCATAAGTTGCTTTTGACTTTGATTGCTATATCAGAGAATAATTTAGCTCTACCAAGGAATTGTGCCACTGCTTCAATTAAAATAAATATTTACTCGTACTACACTATATGTCACACGCATTAACAAAATAAGCATTGTTGTCGGTCCAAGGTCATTTAATCAAAAATTGAGTGCTCCCAACTTCCAACTTCAAATACAAAAAATAAATCCATCCAAGAAAAGGAAACATAAATCACTACCTGCGCAGCATTTATGTGATAATCAACATGCTCCTCTGCCCGCCCTACAAAGCAGAAGTAAGGCGGCACAACAGCAACCCACGCGAAATGTGAAATGAGCTGAAAAACAAAACATACTCACAATCGTTGATCCCAGCGAGGGGCATAAGCCATGTGACAACCTGTACTCTGCAGGGTCTAGTGCTGGCTCCACGTCCTGCACCTCGTCATCCTAATCGAACTCCTCCTCTCCAAAGC
The DNA here is from genome assembly GCF_002162155.2 of Triticum dicoccoides. NCBI lineage: Eukaryota > Viridiplantae > Streptophyta > Magnoliopsida > Poales > Poaceae > Triticum > Triticum dicoccoides. The sequence goes on along the minus strand of NC_041384.1, from coordinate 678,059,800 downwards.
CTCGGAGAGCTCGTCCTCGCCTTCATCCTTGCAAGTAGCCCTCACCCTCAGCCTTGAGATCATCATCCCCATCACCATGGACACCACCTGGGTGCTCCTGGAGGTGGACGCGGTGGTGGTGCTTCGGCTCCTCCTCATGCTCATGCTCGTAGCTCCCGTCCTCTGAGCTCCCATAATCGCTGCACTCGCCGACTCCATTCATCCGCAACATCATGTACGTCCTCTCCTGCATCTATCCAAAAGGGATGTTATATGTTGGTCGCACCCTCAAAAAAATTAGAACATCGGGATATCAGTCGCGCACCTCGGAACCCCAGGGACGGGGACGGGACAGCCAGGGCCACGAGATCTAGCCAACTTGCCTGCTCCTAGATTTCGGCGTTGACCTAGCTGAGGGCCGTAAACGAGTGCCGCACCGCGCATCGCCGTCGGCCTCGGACGTCGCAGGCTCGCAGCGGCTTCCTCCGGAAGCGTCAACCGGCATGTGCTTGGGCTAGGGTTGCGATCGGCGCAGGACCTCTCGCCGCCGCTGCTCCCTTTTGAATCCTCCTTGGGCGCGATAGTGCAGTGCGGGACGAAAGGGATCTGGTATATATATACTCCCTCCATTTCTAAATATAGGTGTGTCAGATCAGAGTTCTAGAAACCTAGTAGTTCATTTCTTATCATTATCTGGTTTGATCAATAAGGCTAAATAGACGCATAGAATTTTCACATGTGCAACAAAATTTTGATAAGGTAACATGTTAAAAAGGTCTAACAAAGCCAAATGTCTTGAGTGCCAGCAAGACAAAATGATTTACCTGAAAGTTGGGCCAAGAGAAGTGTCTAGATCAATTTGTCCATTCCAAGAAACACTATAGCGCTCAATTTGTCCATTCCAAGAAACACTATAGCGACATGCTTGGCTGCAACCATAAAGAAACCATGAAATATCATATTTAACTAGTCCAATCGGCATGTTCAGGGAGTTGAGTACATTTTTCTCTGCAAAAGAACAATTTGACCCAGGCATGTTCAGGGAGTTGAGTACATTTTTCTCTGCAAAAGAACAATTTGACCCAGGTATATTTCATTGTTCAAAAACCCAGCGTTTACCCTTAAACAAGGATGCTGCTACATAACACAACATAGGGGTATACATGGGGAGTATACTACAGGTCACCAGCACAACCTGGGTACATATGGTACACCCCTTTCATTTTTTGCGCGTGGAACCACCATTGTACTTCCTAAGACCAGTAGTGCACAAAGCCCGGCCCACCGCAAGCCATCCCGATGAGTTTGTTTGTCCCTCGAGCCCCATCGCCTGGGCAACATCCCCTCAGACAAGCTGCCACGCTGGTCTCCTGCAGGCCGTGTGTGCCGTCTCATCTCCGCGGCCTACCCATTCGATCTTATGCCTACAGCTTCGAGATCCTCCCCGCGGCCACAACTGTCCTGGATTAATGTTCCATTACACCATTTCGTGTGAAGAAAATCTTTGGAAGGGATGCTCATTAATTGGGAGCACTTATTGTTGGCCAGCTATGGAAGGAGAGGGATAGAGATAGACGACCGATGAGTGTTACCTTCTTCATGCTCCACAAAAGAAAGGTGGGCGGGGAGGAAAGGACAGAAGTCAGAGCAAGCATTTGTGGTATCATCAAATTGGAACTACTTGGAGAAGTTCCTTTGAAGTTGAGGCTGGATCCAATTCATAGCATACCTTGGGGGAGTTCTGGATATGAAATGGCACCTGGTGCGAAAAACACATCATTTACTCTGTCGGAATCCTCCTGCTCTTTGCTGGGTCGGAAAGTGGCTTCAACACAGACACAATACCAGGAATTTTCACAACAACTAAAAGTGGCTTGAACACAGACACAAAACCAGGAACGTTCACAAAAATTACTCAGATCTACCCATTGGAGCCAGCAAAAATTGCAAAGATATACCAATTGATACCAATTAATAGGGACAATAGTAGAAGTTACAAAGATCGATCGGTATCTTCATGTACTGGCCGGATGCAGCCAGATGGGCGTCTGGTAGCCATTAAGGAGCTAGAGGTTGAGGATGCCGCATGATGGGCGTCCGATCGACTCATTGGATGGGTCCTCCATGTACTGGCCGGCATCTCTCACTCTCTCGATCTCTAAAAAGTATAAACCTGCGGGACCATGAGACTCTCCCGCGGAAGCGTTTTGTGGTGAGTGCTACGTTACCTCTGCTTGCTTGGCCATGCTTTGCCGAGCGAGGTTGGAGCCTTGGAGACGGCGTGCGTGTAGTGCATGAATGCATGCAGCTACAGGTTGAGGAGGCCAGCTGCGTCCAGATCTGTAACGATAGAAAAACTTTATTGCATGTTTTATTTACAAAGTAGCCTGTTATCAATCGAAATGCTGCCAGAGTATGCCAGAGTAACCTGCAAAACACCTAGGTCCCTACTGAAATATGTCTGTAGTAACCAGAAACCTAAGCAGAAGAACTGCCCCCGAAGCAAATCAACATCACACAAGATTTTATCAGGCGCAACAATGGCCTGCTGCGGCAGTCAGACAAGATGCTTTACCTGAAAGCTCGTGAATCATGAAGAGATGATGATGACCAATTTGTACATTTGAAAAACATGGCAGCAACAGCCTGTATAACTCACATGGGATTACCCACTAAGAGGACACCATACAGAAACAAGGTTACAACCAGCTCAGCAGGAGATAAACAACATCAGTATATACAGGTAGAAATAAGGTAGGAGTAAACGTTGATTTCTTGTACACAACACTACATAAGTTAAATGCTCGTCGATTTGCATATTTCTACTTCTCTATACTATATGTGCAATAATATAAAATGGGACTTCCATATATGGTATATTCAAGTCTCATGAGACATCACAATCATTACACCCTAATTTTCAGCATTAACTGGGTGTTAGAACCTAAACTTTGAGCATTAGTATGAATTCACACACACATGTTAGCAAGATCAGAAGCTTTCAATTTAACTTGAATTTGAATAAAAAATTTCTAACACAAAAGTAACTGGTCATGATCATTTAGAGTGAAAAGTAAATGGTCATGACATATAGATAATTGCACACAAGACAACGTGTAAATACTCACCATATATGTATGCTGCTGAAACATCTATGGACAAATTACATTAAGCACTTTCAATTAATTTTTAGAAATGCCCATTTTTACATACACTGTTGGAGGTGCAAAAATTCTACAAGGAATACCAATAGCCTAGTATATAAAACCCTAAACAAAAATACTATCACCAAACCTGAGTTCTAGAGACCCAAGACATCTAAAAATACAAATACTAAAATATGTAAAAAAAGAAGTGGTGCGCAGGTACAAAGGAACCCTACATTTTCTATTCAGGTGACTTGATTAATAAGCATAGACGTGTGGTTGTATAGTAGAGGTACAAAGGAACCCTACATTTTCCATCGCGCAGGTGTGATTGCCTGATATGCTTCATACCATGAAAACATAGGCAATCCTCATCTATGGGGAACTATATGTTTTAACAATAACTAGGTTGAAAGTGGCATTGTACCTTATTTATTTGACGCCACTGAATAATGCAGTCAGGATGGTATGAATGCTTGTACGGAAGTGCAACCAAGGATTCACCTTTCTCAAATTCCCTGCGACAAATTACACGTCTACCAACAATAATTACACGTTAGCATGCCACTTTAATCATATATATTACTGTAAGGATATTGAAACTTAAAAGTATTTGAACGTACTGTTCTGTGTTGCCATCTTCCATATCTTTTGTGTTGTAGATTACTGAAGCTAAGGAAGCAAGTGTATCAGCAGAGAGACCTCTACTTTCTGTACCAACCACTTCACCCAATGCAACTAATTCCTGAAATCATGACTAGAAATCTAGAACCATTAGCATTGCATCTTGGAACTTCAGATGCAAGCCCGGGCACCAAAGGGAATAAAGCAAAAATAACTTGCCTCATAAGAGTATTCATCTGGATAAACCTTGCCATGAATCATGTGTTTCTTCAGTAACATGCCGATTTGTAAATGCCAGGTACTCTGTCAAATTTGGCTGGTTTCAATAAGTAAGCAAAAACACGATACCACAATTCGAACAAAGATAAAGTTCTCCGCGCATAAATTAGACGAATTGGAGATGCATGCCACAATCCCCGGAGAAAACATGGCAGGAGTTAAATGTTACCGCTTATAGCATACTATCTACATCATAAGTTGTTTTTGGCTTTGATTGCTATATCAGAGAATAATTTAGCTCTGCCAAGAAATTATGCAACTGCTTCAATTAAAATAAACAAGTACTCCTACTATACTGTATGTCACACACATTAAAAAAATAAGCATTGTTGTCGGTCCAAGGTCATTTAATCAAAACTTGAGTGCTCCCAACTTCCAACTTCAAATACAAAAATTAAATCCATCCAAGAAAAGGAAACATAAACCACTACCTGCACAGCGTTTATGTGATCCTCAACATGCTCCTCTGCCCGCCCTACAAAGCAAAAGCAAAACTGCACATCAGTAGCCCACGCGAAATGTGAAATGAGATGAAAAACAAAACATACTCACAATCGCTGATCCCAGCGAGGGCCATAAGCCATGTGACAACCTGTACTCTGCCGGGTCTAGCGCTGGCTCCACGTCCTGCACCTCCTCATCCTAATCGAACCCCTCCTCTTCAGAGCCTCGGAGAGCTCGTCCTCGCCTTCATTCTTCCAGGTAGCCCTCACCCTCAGCCTTGAGATCATCGTCCCTATCACCATGGACGCCACCCGGGTGCTCCTGGTGGTGGACGCGGTGGTGGTGCTCCAGCTCCTCGTGCTCGTGCTCGTAGCTCCCGGCCTCTGAGCTCCCATAATTGCTGCTCTCGCCGCCTCCGTTCATCCGCAGCATCATGTACGCCCTCTCCTGCATCGATCCAAAAGGTATGTTATATGTTAGTCGCACCCTCAAAAAAAATTAAAACATCGAGATATTAGTCATGCACCTCGGAACCCTAGGGACGGGGAGGGACGGCCGGGGCCGCGAGATCTAGCCAACTTGCCTGCTCCTGGAGGTCGGCGCGGCCTGGCTGAGGGCCGTGAACGGGCGCCGCGCCATGCCTCGTCGTCGGCCTCGGCGGCCGCAGCAGCACCCTCCGGAAGCTTCGGCCGGCGGGTGCTGATTCGGGCTAGGGTTGCGGTCAGCACCGGGCCTCTCGCCGCCGCTGCTCTCTTTTGAATCCTCCTTGGGCGCGATAGTGCGGTGCGGGACGAAAGGGATCTGGTATATATATACTCCCTCCGTTTCTAAATATAGGTGTCAGATCAGAGTTCTAGAAACCTAGTAAATCATTTCTTATCATCATCTGGTTTGGTCAATAAGGCTAAATAGACGCATAGAATTTTCACAGGTGCAACAAAACTTTGATAAGGTAACATGTTAAAAAGGTCTGACAAAGCCAAATGTCTTGAGTGGCAGTAAGACAAAATGGTTTACCTAAAAGCTGAGCCAAGAGAAGTGTCCAGATCAATTTGTCCATTCTTGTCCATTCCAAGAAACAACACAGCGACATGCTTGGCTGCAACCATAAAGAAACCATGAAATATCATATTTAACTAGTCCAACAGGCATGTTCAGGGAGTTGAGTACATTTTTCTCCGCAAAAGAACACTTTAACCCAGGTATATTTCATTGTTCAAAAACCCAGCTACGTTTACCCTTAAACAAGGATTCTGCTACATAACACAACATGGGGGTATACATGGGGAGTATACTACAGGTCACCAGCACAACCTGGGAACATATGGTACAGCACTAGACAAACCGTACCACCCAACTAACTCCAGGTTGAAACAAGTGAAAGAAGGAAAAACAGTTAAGCGGGAGCACAGAACAAGCGCATGTGGCATCATCAGACTACTTGAAGAAGTTCCTTTGGAGTTGAGCCTGGATCCAATTCATAGCATCCCTTGGGGGAATTGTGAGCTTCTTCACCAGTAAGGATATGAAACGGCACCTGGTGCGAAAACCGCGTCATTTCCTCCTCTGGAATCCTCCTGCTCTTTGCTGGGTCAGAAAGTGGCTTGAACACAGACACAAAGCCAGGCACTTTCTCAATGGGCATGACAGAAAGGCCTTCACTTGGGCTGTAGCTGTCAAGAACCTGCACCAAGTCATACTTGTACATTGTCTCATCAGGTACAAGTTCATCCCAGTCGGCAGACCAGTTCTGGTACAGGGCCCAGATATCACCTTTCCGTGGAAGAATTCTGATGATTCTTCTACCTGGACCTTTCTGACATGCGACAAGATGAGAGAATTTATTCAGCTCGTCAGCATCTTCGGATGCACCAGGCTTGAAATCGCCACAGGTCTTGGAGAATCCACATGAGAGCCAGTTTGAAGCCCCAAACTCGTCCGGATTATCCGCCTTGAGGAATGCAAATGTAACCTTAAAAGGGCGTCTGGAGTGCACTGTCTGGATCAAAGCATAGTAGCGAGGCATGCCATCTTCTTCATCATATGTGGCCCACACTTGATCCTTCTGGAAAGAGTTCCCAGAATGATCACCAAAGGCATAGAAATCTGCATCAGGGACAAGCATTTCATCGGGAGATGGCTCTTGTTCCCTACGGCTTCTCCTGGTGTAAAAAATCCGTATTTCAGGTTTCTTCCACTCCCATGACCCCATTTCTTCTGAACCGGCATGCTTCCTCTTCTCTGCCCTCTTTCTTTCACTGTTCAGTTTCTTCCCATTATCTTCTTCTGGATGAACAGAACTACTTCGTTGTGTCCTCTTCATTTTCTTGGCATCAACTGATGTGCTGCATGTGGCCGCTTTGTTTGTTCTCTGACTAGTCTGCATCTTTCGTCCATTCTCCATATCAGCCTTCTTCCTGTTGAACTCCTCTAATTTGTCCCGAAGTTGGAGTTTCATCTTGTTAATTAGTAAGCTTCGCATATCCAACTTCTCCATCTCCTTGATGAAGCTGCTCCCTGCAGATACAGGACAATTAGATGTTTCCTTGCGCCTCTTCGCTCCCGATGCCCGGTCAGTGGAGCGAGCCTTCCTTTTGGCTTTGTTCTGTGAACTTGAGTCGCCATCAAGGCCAGAGCTTGTTGACTGCGGTGCCACTTTCTTGTATCGCTTCTTTGCGGCTTCCTTTTCCTTCCTTGCTGCAGCTTTTCTAGGGATTGATGATCCGGAAGAGCCTGAAACAGTACCATGTGTCTGTTGCACTGAATGTGAAAAAGTGTGTGCACCACCTGCAGATCCCTGAAAAGAGCACCGCTGCTGCATAGGATTATGATGATTCCGGCTACCACTAGCCACTCCTGTTCCTGCCATTCCCTCACCAGGACATGCTGTGCGACCCCTACTACTATTAGTATCCATTGACTTTGGTTGGTAGGTGTGACTTGAAGTAGGCGGAGGAGGAACTTCTTCAGCCTTAAAAGGTTTATGGCACTCTGGGCATATCATATATTGGTTCACGTATTGCCTTGGGTACTCAAAGTTCATGCGACAAGAAATGCAGACTGTCCAAAATGTGCTTAGCTTTGGGATATTTGGAGTAGGCACACTGGGAGGTGAGGCTGGACCAGTATTTTGCCTGCAGAAGCCATTCATACTTGGCATGGATGAACTGGAAGTGTTATCAACACTTACTTGGGAGTTATTCTGAAGGACTCGTAAAGAGCTCATATGCCTCCTCTGATCATGAAGTATTCTCTTGTTTTTGTCAGACAATACATTCCAAGCATCTGAGATGAGATTGAAAGCACTATCAGCACCAACGAAACTGTTCTTGTCTGGATGAGTTTGTAAGGCCAGCTTCTTGTACTGCTTCCTGATAGTCTCCTCATCAGCCCAGGTTGATACTTCTAGGATGCCATACCAGTCATTCTCCCCTTCAAACTTTTTCAGTGACCTTAGGTGGACATCCAAGGCTACAATCATCTGATCGATGCCCTCAAGATCGAAAAGACCCTTTGCTTTCAAGGCAAACTTCCTTGCGCCCGCAAAATCGTTCACCTTGTACTTCCTTTCAGCCATCTCCTTTGATCTGATCGCTTCATCTTTGTTGCACTCCATATCTGTAGAAAATACTGTGTCAGCCTTGTTTCATAAATCAATCATAACGTTCAAATAAGTATTGTGATAAGCTACCATCGTATCAAATTTTAAAATACTTCATTGAGGGAGTGCACAAAATGTGGAGTACACTGCCTGTGCACTCGTCTCTATGGTGTCAAATCCATATCCATATAACACATTTTATTGAAACAAAAGCAAAGAGAGATAACACATGATTGGGTACAGCAGCATTCAAACAGAAGAAAACAAGGGCACTACTATAACACATCAAAATCCATGCATGAAGTGCTATGTTTAGTTTACAACCACGTCCTAATCAAAAGAATTGGACATGCTACTAGAAAACTGGATGCGGTTACTACATTCCAAGTAGTAAGGTCATTGACGAATATGCACTTCCACAATTCCACCATGTGCAATTGAATAAAAATAAACAATCAATCTGAAAGAAGCCGCATTTCGGACCATGGAGTGAGTTTATGGTTGACTGATTACTATTTCAGGGGTTCATACTTGATCTGTACCTTTAAGTCCCTAGTCCAAATTAACTAGTTTCAACCATTGCAGAAATATAGACAGTAATCAATACGAAAACCATGCTAAACAATAAAGAGCAGCATACTCTCCAATCAGCCTAGAGAGATTTTAGCTAGATACAAAAACTACAATAGCGAGGCAAAGTTGATCAAAATGTCTCCAGCAACTCACAGCATGCAAAAGGATTAGTGTTTGGCATACACGCTGTTGGGCGAGTTAATATCTGACTGCTGTTTCCCCAAAGTTGATACTTAATCTAGACCCTAGCAGCCCTAGTAGTCCAGTACTGCCAAATTATGAACTAAAGCTAAAAAATAAATAATCTTTCCCAAGCAATGCTAAACAGTAGATGAGCAGAACACTTTCCAATCATGGCAGAGAGATCCCACCCCAAAACAGCAAACTGTAGACCTAGACAAACTGATCAAGCAAAGCATCCCCCCCACCCACCCCACCCCCCAAAAAAACAAAACCAAAAGGAGTGGCGTTTCACTTTCGCGCCATCCAGCGAGTTAATTGCCGCTTGCTGTTCCCAAAGCTGATGCTTAATCGATCATAAAACTGAAGATAAACAGCAATCATGTCGAACCAATGCTAAACAATATTGAGAAGAACACTCTCCAATCATCACAGGGAGATTCTACTTAAACCTACATAGTAGCAAGACAAACCTGATCAAGCGTTTCCCACAATAACAACTCACGGCACCGAAACACGAGTGTGGCAATGTGCAGCTGCTGCTTCTAATCACGGGGAGGAAACGAACCTGTAGAATATTTTGTCAGCCTTGTTTCATAAATCAATCATAACATTCAAGTAAGTATTGTGATAAGGTACCATAGTATCAAATAATACTCATTGAGGGAGTGCACAAAATGTTGGGTACACTGCCTGTGCACTCGACTCAATGGCGCCAAATCCATATTCATATAGTAAACATTTAACTGGAACAAAATCGAAGAGAGATGACGCATGATTGCAAACAAAAGCATTCCACAAGAAGAAGAAAAAGGGGGACGACTAACACGTCAAAAGCCAACCACATCCTAATTAAAAGAATTAAACATGCTACTAGAAAACTAGACTTGGTTACTATGTTCCCAAACAGTAAGGTCTTTAACGAGTATTAATTCGGTATACTGCATGATTTAAGGGAAAATATTACCATCCTTGCACGCATTCCAAAAGAAGCAAATTAGACTACAACTAGTACAAGAAACTCTGCAGCATTAGCATTTATGTTTAGGTTTCACAGTAATTATTATCTTTAACAGCTATGATGTCCCAGTAGTTGAATTCATCATCAGCTACTATGTTTTCTCAAGACTATGACCATTGATTAAACTGCCTGAAATGTTTAATAACCCTGCACGTGCAGTTATCTCGATCCTGCCAAATCCAGTATTCACACAAAACTACGCATTTCATGGGACACTACCAGGTCCCAACACTTGCACCTTTGTGTTACTGAATAAAATTAATCAAACAAATCAAAAGAAGCCACATTTTGCACCATCTAGTGAGTCAATAGTTGATTGCTTACTATCCCAGTAGTTCATACTTGATCTGTACCCTTAAACCCCTAGTCCAATTTAACTAGTTTCAATCATTACGGAAATCTAGACAGTAATCGTATCAAAGCCATGCTAAACAATAAAGAGAGCACACTCTCCAATCATCCTAGAGGGATTCTAGTACGAAAACTACGCACAAGGCAATTTGTCGTTTAAAATGTCCTGAACAACTCACAGCATGCAGAAGCATCAGCGCTTCGGTGTACGCCATTGGGTTAGTTAATATCGGTTTGTTGTTCCAAGGTTGATACTTAATCTGAACCTTGCAGTCTAGCACTCTCAATTATAAACTATAAGCTAAACAGTAATCATGCCCAAGCAATTGTAACAGTAATGGGCAGAACACTCTCCAATCATGTCAGAAAGATCCCACCCAAATACAGCGAACTACAGACCAAGCCAAACTTGATCAAGCAAAGCATATCTCAAGAAAAAAAAGGAGCAGCGCTCCGCTCTCACGCCATCCTGCGAGTTAATCGCCGTTAAACGTTTATAAAGCTGATGCTTAATCAGTCATAAAACTGAAGATGAACAGTAATCATGTCAAACCAATGCTAAACACTAATGGGAAGAACACTCTCCAATCATCACAGGGAGATTCTACTTAAACCTACATACCACCAAGAAAAAAAAATCGATCAAGCGTTTACCCCCAAGAACAAGTCAGGAACACGAACGTGGCAATGTGCGGCGCCGCTTCCAATCACGGGGAGGAAACGGAGGTTCCAACCCGCGTATGTGTAGAGCGCACAGGAAACGACGATTCCAACCCGTGTATGTATGTGTAGAGCGCGCACACGAAACAAATCGGAGTCCAACCTGGGAACGGCAACCAACCAACCAACCCACGGAGAAGCGCACCCAAACCCCAGGCTTGAACCAATGCACCCACCCAAAGCGGCGCCGCCGGGCGTGGCGGCGGAGCCTACGCGATCGCCATCGGTCCACGAACCGGATAGGAGAGCCCCGGAACCCCCGCGCCCGCCGCCGATTCGCGCCGGTGCTCGAAGACGCCGGCCGGTATCTCTGTCTTCCCCTGTATGTAGAAAAAGAGGCCTTTCGTCCCGAAGCAAGTGTCCCGAACCAAACCCAACCCAACCCACCGGAAGTTGCGGGAATCCCACTTCCGCGGCGACGGCGGCCGGCGGCGGCGAGCGAACCAGGCGAGAATCGCGCGGGCGGTTTTGAACGCGTCGCCCAATTTTTGCGCGCAAGTAGAGAGGGAGAGCGAGCAGCGGGCGGAGAGGGGGAGGGAGGGGGGTGGCGCTCACCTCGTTTTCGTCGAGAGGCAGGGACGGGACGGGGGACCCGGCGGGCAGAGAGGGGGCCGGCTCCTCCTCCTCGCTCGGTTCGGTGGATTTGGTTTCTGATTTCTGATGATGGGAAAAATTCTTTGTTTGCGAACAAGATTAAAAATGTATGTTTGGCTGTGGTGTGGGTGAGAAAGGTGACGGCGCAGAAGCCGGAGTAGGAAATCGAATCGGGAGGGGAGTCCGGTTTAAATACGAGACCGGGGGGAGTTTGGAAACGAAACCCTAAGCGAGCGAGAGAGAGAGCAACGGCGAATTGCGAATTTTGGAGACCAAATCGCGGGCGGCGCGTTCGGGAGTTTCGTACCAGCTTTGTTTGTGGTGGCACGGTGAGCGGCGCGTTCCTTCGCTCGGTTTCGGCACGTCACGGCCTCTTGCGTCACACTTGTGGAGCGGTGGGCGGACCCGGCCGGAACAAATATTCGGTGGGTGCACCGAGTTTGACTTTTTTTTCCTAAACACAGTACAGACACAGACATTCGTATATACATTCATCCCTATAAACCCACGCACACACGCATGAACACACACTTTATCCCTATGAGCATCTTCGAGAGTCTGAGCTGGCATAACATTTTGAGATTGACGAAGCTATCAACACACATCTTATCCCAGGGCGTACCCACGTTGGGCCAGGGGGTGTCACAGGACACCGGGTAGAAAAATGTTTTACCTATACATGTATAGCCCATATACGGCTGGGACACCCCGTAATTTCATTACCTGGACACTGGTACAACAAGCCGGCCCAATCAACAACTACCTACGGCGCGATGCAGCTAGCCAGTACGAATACCACTCAAAAAAAAAAAGCAAGCCAGGGCGAATCCCTCAAATACAAATCGAACCAGCGCGAGGCCCAATCTTAGCAGCGAGAGCGAGACAGCCAGGGCGGCAGCTAAATCGATCGACCACCCCTAAAAAAAAGCTAAATCGATCGACCCTCATGGCCACATCTAATTATTTCTACCCCCTAAAAAATCTAATTATTTCTAAAAAAATCACTCATCTAATTCTAGAAAAAAGGCTCTCATCTGCAACAAACAATTTCTCAAAAAAAAATCTAAAACAAACAAAAAATTTCATATGCCTCTCCGTGTCGCTCGTAATAAAATCAATCCATCGCTTGGCTCGGCACTCAGGTCACCATACTCACTTTGACATCGCTGTCCCCAGATCTTGTCGAGTGGCCGAAGTAGAGGAGGAAATGTAAGATAAATCATAAGAAGTACGGACCCCAATGTGACGTGTTTGTTCTAGATTGTAATTCTTGTTCCTCAAACCCTTGAGGATTAGGGAGGCCTCTTAATTGTGTTGAATCATTGAAATATTTATAAAAACAATTGCATGAAATATTCAAAATTTATTCACAAAGTGGAGGTCAGATCACAATCCTTGAAGGTGATCAACATCTGTGCTGGATGATTCTCGGAAGACTAGACGCACCAAAGTAAGCTTACTTTTACAACCGTGCAATTCAAGTATTAACCCGTGAAAAAAAACCAAGTATTAGATACATATTCTTTCATGGTTTAATCTTCTCTGCCCAAATATAAATTATCGAGCGCAAATATCAAATAATAACTATCGAGTTACACCCAAATATAAATTATTGAGCGCAAATATCAAATAATAACTATCGAATTACATGTCGTAGAAGGAAGCATTTCTAAAAAAGCAAGAGCGATCAATACATGATTAAAATGTTGATCTGTTTTAAATATAATGTTGTAGAAATGCATTAATATATAATTTTATTTAATATGGTATGCCTGTTCTATTGTGCATGGGACACCGGGTAAGTTTTGTCCTGGGTCCGCCCCTGTCTTATCCCTATGAGCATCTTCGAGAGCCTGAGCCGGCATAACATTTTGAGATTGACGAAGCTATCAACACAGACCTTATCCCTATGAGCATCTTCGAGAGCCTGAGCCGGCATAACATTTTGAGATTGACGAAGCTATCAACACAGACCTTATCCCTATGAGCATCTTCGAGAGCCTGAGCCGGCATAACATTTTGAGATTGACGAAGCTATCAACACACATCTTATCCCTATGAGCATCTTCGAGAGCCTGAGCCGGCATAACATTTTGAGATTGACGAAGCTATCAACACAGATCTTATCCCTATGAGCATCTTCAAGAGCCTGAGCCGGCATAACAATTTCAGATTGACGAAGCTATCACACATCTTATCCCTATGAACATCTTCGAGAGGCTGAGCCGGCATAACATTTTGAGATTGACGAAGCTATCAACACACATCTTATCCCTATGAGCATCTTCAAGAGCCTGAGCTGGCATAACAATTTAAAATTGACGAAGGTACCGCGGGTGCCTCTGGTTACTCTATGAGAAAACATCTCCTCCGAAAAAACAGTTATGCGTGACCATCCTCCTCTCGTTGCTCTTCTCGCCTGCACCGTTGTCTGCTGCCTCCCCTCACTACTTGTAGCACCGCCTTTTACCGCTTTTTGGCCGTCTCCACTCCCTCCGACAACAGCGTGGACAACGCCTTTTGACCTCCGCATATGATTTCATCAGTTTTGAGTAGGATCCGACGACTTCAACAGTTGTTACGCCTCCGACAATCAGCCGCCACCGCCTTGGTCAGCACCTCGTCCACCATATCAGAGAAGAGCCTGACGCGGAGGTGGAAAAGCCTATGTCTTCGCATGCAGGCGGCGGCCTCCCCCATCAAGACCACAACAATCCACACCGACAGGGCCAAAGAAGAAGACAGGGAAAGGCCACACCTTTGCCCCTCCTCGCTTCGTCCCAGCGACAGGTGGAACTGGGGAGCCTTCCCTATCCTAGACTGGACCATAAATGGCGATGAGGTAAAAGAAATTCATCATTTGCCTTGTGTTCATTTTTTTTCTTTGATTGAATGCAGGTTGACCGTGGGAAATTGGTGGACAATATGCAATGTTTGTAATTTAGCGATGATTTTGTCAGAGGGGTCGACCCTCAACAATGAATTGTTTCTTGATAGTATGATGAGTGATTCCGGAACAAATGATGTCGATGTCAAGGGCGCATCGTTGTCTCTTTTTTATCATACATCCGACCAAGATACGAATTTTGACCAATTCAAATCCTCCCCCTATGAATGCACACACACACTATCCCTGTGAGTATCTCCGAGAGACTGAGCCAACACAACATCTTGAGATTGACAAAGTCATCACACGTGCCTTCATAGTCTAAGGAAATGTCTTCTAAAAACAGTTTGACGTGCTCCTCTCGCAGCTCTTCTTGCCTACACCGTCACCTCCCCTTACTCGTCATAGCCCCGCCTTTGACTGCTTCTGATCGTCCCCAGGCCCCACCGGCAACGACATGGACGACACCTTTGACCTCCATCTCTGATTCCATCAGTTGGAGCCGGATTAGACGACTTCAACAATTGTTGTGCCTCCGACATTCGGCCACCACCACCTTGGTCAACACCTCGTCCATCCTGCCAGCGAAGAGTCTGACGCAGAGGTGGCAAATTGTATGTCACCGCATGTAGGCGGCGCCCTCCCCCGTTGGGACGCCAACAATCCACATCGGAGGGGCCAAAGAAGAAGACATGTAAAGGCTGCGTCGTTATCCCTTGTCACTTCATCCCAACGGGGCAAACTGGTGAGCCTACCCTATCCTGCACTGGATCAGAGATAGCGATGAGGAAAAGAAATGCATTATTTGCTTTGTATTCGGTTTTTGTTCAGTTGAATGCGAGGTGGGTGTGGAAAATTGTTGTCGGTCGGTCGACCCTCGACGATGAATTATTTCTCAATAGTATGATGGGTGATTCCAGGACAAAATGATGTTGATCTCAAGGGCGCATCATTGTCTCGCTTTATCACGAATCTGACCAAGATATGAAATTTGATCAATTCAAACCCTTTGGCTCGTCGAGGAAGGTCAAAATTCGGGGAGCTAACTTCAAGCCTGATGAGGATGTCGCGCTTTTCATGGCATGGGAAGATATCTGTTGGGGAACGTAGTAATTTCAAAAATATTCATATGCACACGCAAGATCATGGTGATGCATAGCAACGTGAGGGGAGAGTGTTGTCCACGTACCCTCGTAGACCGAAAGCGGAAGTGTTAGCACAACGCGGTTGATGTAGTCGTACGTCTTCACAATCCAACCGATCAAGTACCAAACGCACGGCACCTCCGAGTTCTGCACACGTTCAACTCGATGACGTCCCTCGAACTCCGATCCAGCCGGGTGTTGAGGGAGAGTTTCGTCAGCACGACGGCGTGGTGACGATGATGATGTTCTACCGACGCAGGGCTTCGCCTAAGCACCGCTACGATATGATCGAGCTGGATTATGGTGGAGGGGGGCACCGCACATGGCTAAGAGATCAAGAGATCAACTTGTATGTCTAGAGGTGTCCCCCTGCCCATGTATATAAAGGAGCAAGGGGGGAGGCCGGCCGGCCCTCTATGGGCGCGCCAGGAGGAGGAGTCCTCCTCCTAGTAGGAGTAGGACTCACCTTTCCTACTCCTACTAGGAGGAGGAAAGGAAGGAGGAGAAGGAGAAGGAAGGAGAAGGAGGAAAAGGAGGAAAGGGGGGCCGGTCCCCTAGTACAATTCGGTTTGGGCTAGGGGGGCGCGCGCCTTGCCTCCTCTCTTCCACCACTTGGCCCATGAGGCCCATTACTTCTTCCTCGTATTCCCGTAACTCCCTGGTACCCCCGAAAATACCTGAATCACTCGAAACCTTTCCGATGTCCGAATATAGTAGTCCAATATATCGATCTTTATGTCTCGACCATTTTGAGACTCCTCGTCATGTCCCCCGATCTCATCCGGGACTCCGAACTACCTTCGATACATCAAATCACATAAACTCATAATACAATCGTCACCGAAACTTTAAGCGTGCGGATCCTACGGGTTCGAGAACTATGTAGACATGACTGAGACATGTCTTCGGTCAATAACCAATAGCGAAACCTGGATGCTCATATTGGCTCCCACATATTCTATGAAGATCTTTATCGGTCAGACCGCATAACAACATACATTGTGACGGAAATATGCCCTAGAGGCAATAATAAAGTTATTATTTATTTCCTTATATCATGATAAATGTTTATTACTCATGCTAGAATTGTATTATCCGGAAACATAATACTTGTGTGAATACATAGACAAACTAAACGTCACTAGTGTGCCTCTACTTGACTAGCTCGTTAATCAAAGATGGTTATGTTTCCTAACCATGGACATGTGTTGTCATTTGTTTAACGGGATCACATCATTAGGAGAATGATGTGATTGACATGACCCATTCCATTAGCTTAGCACCCGATCGTTTAGTATGTTGCTATTGCTTTCTTCATGACTTATACATGTTCCTATGACTATGAGATTATGCAACTCCCGTTTGCCGGAGGAACACTTTGTGTGCTACCAAACGTCACAACGTAACTGGGTGATTATAAAGGAGCTCTACAGGTGTCTCCAAAGGTACATGTTGGGTTGGCGTATTTCGAGATTAGGATTTGTCACTCCGATTGTCGGAGAGGTATCTCTGGGCCCTCTCGGTAATGCACATCACATAAGCCTTGCAAGCATTGCAACTAATGAGTTAGTTGCGAGATGATGTATTACGAAACGAGTAAAGAGACTTGCCGGTAACGAGATTGAACTAGGTATTGAGATACCAACGATCGAATCTTGGGCAAGTAACATACCGATGACAAAGGGAACAACGTATGTTGTTATGCGGTCTGACCGATAAAGATCTTCGTAGAATATGTAGGAGCCAATATGAGCATCCAGGTTTCGCTATTGGTTATTGACCGGAGACATGTATCGGTCATGTCTACATTGTTCTCGAACCCGTAGGTTCCGCACGCTTAACGTTACGATGACAGTTTCATTATGAGTTTATATATTTTGATGTACCGAAGTTTGTTCGGAGTTCCGGATGTGATCACAGACATGACGAGGAGTCTCGAAATGGTCGAGACATAAAGATTGATATATTGGAAGCCTATGTTTGGACATCGGAAGTGTTCCGGGTGAAATCGGCATTTTACCGGAGTACCGGGAGGTTACCGGAACCCCCTAGTAACCTAATGGGCCTTAATGGGCCTAGTAGAGGAAGAGGAGAGGAGGCCTAG
>NC_041384.1:677976800-678041839 GCF_002162155.2 Triticum dicoccoides | reverse complement strand
CCTTGCTCCTTTATATACGGGGGCAGGGGGCACCTCTAGGCACAAGTTGATCTTCAAGATCGTTCTCTTAGTCGTGTGCGGTGCCCCCCTCCACCATAGTCCTCGATAATATTGTAGTGGTGCTTAGGCGAAGCCCTGCGACACTAGAACATCAAGATCGTCACCACGCCGTCGTGCTGACGGAACTCTTCCCCGACACTTTGCTGGATCGGAGTCCGGGGATCGTCATCGAGCTGAACGTGTGTTAGAACTCGGAGGTGCCGTAGTTTCGGTGCTTGATCGGTCGGGCCGTGAAGACGTACGACTACATCAACCACATTGTCATAACGCTTCCGCTGTCGGTCTATGAGGGTACGTAGACAACACTCTCCCCTCTCGTTGTTATACATCACCATGATCTTGCGTGTGCGTAGGAATTTTTTTTTGAAATTACTACGTTCCCCAACAGTGGCATCCGAGCCTAGGTTTTATATGTTGATGTTATATGCACGAGTAGAACACAAGTGAGTTGTGGGCGATATAAGTCATACTGCTTACCAGCATGTCATACTTTGGTTCGGCGGTATTGTTGGATGAAGCGGCCCGGGCCGACATTACGCGTACGCTTACACGAGACTGGTTCTACCGACGTGCTTTGCACACAGGTGGCTGGCGGGTGTCAGTTTCTCCAACTTTAGTTGAACCAAGTGTGGCTACGCCTGGTCCTTGTGAAGGTTAAACCATCACCAACTTGACAAACTATCGTTGTGGTTTTTGATGCGTAGGTAAGATTGGTTCTTTCTTAAGCCCGTAGCAGCCACGTAAAACTTGCAACAACAAAGTAGAGGACGTCTAACTTGTTTTTGCAGGGCATGTTGTGATGTGATATGGTCAAGACATGATGCTAAATTTTATTGTATGAGATGATCATGTTTTGTAACTGAGTTATCGGCAACTGGCAGGAGCCATATGGTTGTCGCTTTATTGTATGCAATGCAATTGCGCTGTAATGCTTTACTTTATCAGTAAGCGGTAGCGATAGTCATGGAAGCATAAGATTGGCGAGACGACAACGATGCTACGATGGTGATCAAGGTGTCGCGCCAGTGACGATGGTGATCATGACGGTGCTTCGAAGATGGAGATCACAAGCACAAGATGATGATGGTCATATCATATCACTTATATTGATTGCATGTGATGTTTATCTTTTATGCATCTTATCTTGCTTTGATTGACGGTAGCATTTTAAGATGATCTCTCACTAATTATCAAGAAGTGTTCTCCCTGAGTATGCACCGTTGCGAAAGTTCTTCGTGCTGAGACACCACGTGATGATCGGGTGTGATAGGCTCTACGTTCAAATACAACGGGTACAAAACAGTTGCACACGCGGAATACTCAGGTTATACTTGACGAGCCAAGCATATACAGATATGGCCTCGGAACACAGAGACCGAAAGGTCGAGCATGAATCATATAGTAGATATGATCAACATAGTGATGTTCACCAATGAAACTACTCCATCTCATGTGATGATCGGACATGGTTTAGTTGATTTGGATCACGTGATCACTTAGAGGATTAGAGGGATGTCTATCTAAGTGGGAGTTCTTTAGTAATATGATTAATTGAACTTAAATTTATCATGAACTTAGTACCTGATAGTATCTTGCTTGTTTATGTTTGATTGTAGATAGATGGCCCGTGTTGTTGTTCCATTGAATTTTAATGCGTTCCTTGAGAAAGCAAAGTTGAAAGATGATGGTAGCAATTACACGGACTGGGTCCGTAACTTGAGGATTATCCTCATTGCTGTATAGAAGAATTACGTCCTGGAAGCACCGCTGGGTGCCAGGCCTGCTGCTGGAGCAACACCAGATGTTATGAACGTCTGGCAGAGCAAAGTTGATGACTACTCGATAGTTCAGTGTGCCATGCTTTACGGCTTAGAATCGGGACTTCAACGACATTTTGAACGTCATGGAGCATATGAGATGTTCCAGGAGTTGAAGTTAAAATTTCAAGCAAATGCCTGGATTGAGAGATATGAAGTCTCCAATAAGTTCTATAGCTGCAAGATGGAGGAGAACAGTTCTGTCAGTGAGCATATACTCAAAATGTCTGGGTATAATAATCACTTGATTCAATTGGGAGTTAATCTTCTAGATGATTGTGTTATTGACAGAATTCTCCAATCACTTCCACCTAGCTACAAGAGCTTTGTGATGAACTATAATATGCAAGGGATGAATAAGACAATTCCCGAGCTCTTCGCAATGCTGAAAGCTGCGGAGGTAGAAATCAAAAAGGAGCATCAAGTGTTGATGGTCAACAAGACCACTAGTTTCAAGAAAAAGGGCAAAGGGAAGAAGAAGGGGAACTTCAAAAAGAACATCAAGCAAGTTGCTGCTCAGGAGAAGAAACCCAAACCTGGACCTAAGCCTGAAACTGAGTGCTTCTACTGCAAGCAGACTGGTCACTGGAAGCGGAACTGCCCCAAGTATTTGGCGGATAAGAAGGATGGCAAGGTGAACAAAGGTATATGTGATATACATGTTATTGATGTGTACCTTACTAATGCTCGCAGTAGCACCTGGGTATTTGATACTGGTTCTGTTGCTAATATTTGCAACTCGAAACAGGAACTACGGATTAAGCGAAGATTGGCTAAGGACGAGGTGACGATGCGCGTGGGAAATGGTTCCAAAGTCGATGTGATCGCGGTCGGCACGCTACCTCTACATCTACCTTCAGGATTAGTATTAGACCTAAGTAATTGTTATTTGGTGCCAGCGTTAAGCATGAACATTATATCTGGATCTTGTTTGATGCGAGACGGTTATTCATTTAAATCAGAGAATAATGGTTGTTCTATTTATATGAGTAATATCTTTTATGGTCATGCACCCTTGAAGAGTGGTCTATTCTTATTAAATCTCGATAGTAGTGACACACATATTCATAATGTTGAAGCCAAAAGATGCAGAGTTGATAATGATAGTGCAACTTATTTGTGGCACTGCCGTTTAGGTCATATCGGTGTAAAGCGCATGAAGAAACTCCACACTGATGGACTTTTGGAACCACTTGATTATGAATCACTTGGTACTTGTGAACCGTGCCTTATGGGCAAGATGACCAAAACACCGTTCTCCGGTACTATGGAGAGAGCAACAGATTTGTTGGAAATCATACATACAGCTGTATGTGGCCCGATGAATGTTGAGGCTCGTGGCGGATATCGTTATTTTCTCACCTTCACAGATGACTTAAGCAGATATGGGTATATCTACTTAATGAAACATAAATCTGAAACATTTGAAAAGTTCAAAGAATTTCAGAGTGAAGTTGAAAATCATCGTAACAAGAAAATAAAATTCCTACGATCTGATCGTGGAGGAGAATATTTGAGTTACGAGTTTGGTGTACATTTGAAACAATGCGGAATAATTTTGCAACTCATGCCACCCGGAACACCACAGCATAATGGTGTGTCCGAACGTCGTAATTGTACTTTACTAGATATGGTGCGATCTATGATGTCTCTTACTGATTTACCGCTATCGTTTTGGGGTTATGCTTTAGAGATGGCCGCATTCACGTTAAATAGGGCACCATCAAAATCCGTTGAGACGACGCCTTATGAACTGTGGTTTGGCAAGAAACCAAAGTTGTCATTTCTGAAAGTTTGGGGCTGCGATGCTTATGTGAAAAAGCTTCAACCTGATAAGCTCGAACCCAAATCGGAGAAATGTGTCTTCATAGGATATCCAAAGGAAACTATTGGATACACCTTCTATCACAGATCCGAAGGCAAGACTTTTGTTGCTAAATTCAAAAACTTTCTAGAGAAGGAGTTTCTCTCGAAAGAAGTGAGTGGGAGGAAAGTAGAACTTGATGAGGTAACTGTACCTGCTCCCTTATTGGAAAGTAGTACATCACAGAAACCAGTTTCTGTGACACCTACACCAATTAGTGAGGAAGCTAATGATGATGATCATGAAACTTCAGAACAAGATACTACTGAACCTCGTAGATCAACCAGAGTAAGATCCGCACCAGAGTGGTACGGTAATCCTGTTCTAGAAGTCATGCTACTAGATCATGATGAACCTACGAACTATGGAGAAGCAATGGTGAGCCCAGATTCCGCAAAATGGCTTGAAGCCATGAAATCTGAGATGGGATCCATGTATGAGAACAAAGTGTGGACTTTGGTTGACTTGCCCAATGATCGGCAAGCAATTGAGAATAAATGGATCTTCAAGAAGAAGACTGACACTGACGGTAATGTTACTGTATACAAAGCTCGACTTGTCGCAAAAGGTTTTCGACAAGTTCAAGGGATTGACTACGATGAGACCTTCTCACCCGTAGCGATGCTTAAGTCTGTCTGAATCATGTTAGCAATTGCCACATTTTATGATTATGAAATTTGGCAGATGGATGTCAAAAATGCATTCCTGAATGGATTTCTGGAAGAAGAGTTGTATATGATGCAACCAGAAGGTTTTGTCGATCCAAAGGGAGCTAACAAAGTGTGCAAGCTCCAGCGATCCATTTATGGACTGGTGCAAGCCTCTCGGAGTTGGAATAAACGCTTTGATAATGTGATCAAAGCATTTGGTTTTGTACAGACTTTTGGAGAAGCCTGTATTTACAAGAAAGTGAGTGGGAGCTCTGTAGCATTTCTGATATTATATGTAGATGACATATTACTAATCAGAAATGATATAGAATTTCTGGATAGCATAAAAGGATACTTGAATAAGAGTTTTTCAATGAAAGACCTCGGTGAAGCTGCTTACATATTGGGCATTAAGATCTATAGAGATAGATCAAGACGCTTAATTGGACTTTCACAAAGCACATACCTTGACAAAGTTTTGAACAAGTTCAAAATGGATCAAGCAAAGAAAGGATTCTTGCCTATGTTACAAGGTGTGAAATTGAGTAAGACTCAATGCCCGACCACTACAGAAGATAGAGAGAAAATGAAAGATGTTCCCTATGCTTCAGCCATATGCTCTATCATGTATGCAACGCTGTGTACCAGACCTGATGTATGTCTTGCTATAAGTCTAGCAGGGAGGTAACAAAGTAATCCAGGAGTGGATCACTGGACAGCGGTCAAGAACATCCTGAAATACCTAAAAAGGACTAAGGATATGTTTCTCGTATATGGAGGTGACAAAGAGCTCATCGTAAATGGTTACATTGATGCAAGCTTTGACACTGATCCGGACGATTCTAAATCGCAAACCGGATACGTGTTTACATTAAACGGTGGAGCTGTCAGTTGGTGCAGTTCTAAACAAAGCATTGTGGCAGGATCTACATGTGAAGCAGAGTACATAGCTGCTTCAGAAGCAGCAAACAAAGGAGTCTGGATGAAGGAGTTCATATCCGATCTAGGTGTCATACCTAGTGCATCGGGTCCAATGAAAATCTTTTGTGACAATACTGGTGCAATTGCCTTGGCAAAGGAATCCAGATTTCATAAGAGAACCAAGCACATCAAGAAACGCTTCAATTCCATCCGGGATCTAGTCCAGGTGGGAGACATAGAGATTTGCAAGATACATACGGATCTGAATGTAGCAGACCCGTTGACTAAGCCTCTTCCACGAGCAAAACATGATCAGCACCAAAGCTCCATGGGTGTTAGAATCATTACTGTGTAATCTAGATTATTGACTCTAGTGCAAGTGGGAGACTGAAGGAAATATGCCCTAGAGGCAATAATAAAGTTATTATTTATTTCCTTATATCATGATAAATGTTTATTACTCATGCTAGAATTGTATTATCCGGAAACATAATACTTGTGTGAATACATAGACAAACTAAACGTCACTAGTGTGCCTCTACTTGACTAGCTCGTTAATCAAAGATGGTTATGTTTCCTAACCATAGACATGTGTTGTCATTTGATTAACGGGATCACATCATTAGGAGAATGATGTGATTAACATGACCCATTCCATTAGCTTAGCACCCGATCGTTTAGTATGTTGCTATTGCTTTCTTCATGACTTATACATGTTCCTATGACTATGAGATTATGCAACTCCCGTTTGCTGGAGGAACACTTTGTGTGCTACCAAACGTCACAACGTAACTGGGTGATTATAAAGGAGCTCTACAGGTGTCTCCAAAGGTACATGTTGGGTTGGCGTATTTTGAGATTAGGATTTGTCACTCCGATTGTCGGAGAGGTATCTCTGGGCCCTCTCGGTAATGCACATCACATAAGCCTTGCAAGCATTGTAACTAATGAGTTAGTTGCGAGATGATGTATTACGAAACGAGTAAATAGACTTGCCGGTAACGAGATTGAACTAGGTATTGAGGTACCGACGATCGAATCTCGGGCAAGTAACATACCGATGACAAAGGGAACAACGTATGTTGTTATGCGGTCTGGCTGATAAAGATCTTCGTAGAATATGTAGGAGCCAATATGAGCATCCAGGTTCCGCTATTGGTTATTGACCGGAGACATGTCTTGGTCATGTCTACATTGTTCTCGAACCCGTAGGGTCCGCACGCTTAATGTTACGATGACAGTTTCATTATGAGTTTATATATTTTGATGTACCAAAGTTTGTTCGGAGTCCCGGATGTGATCACGGACATGACGAGGAGTCTCTAAATGGTCGAGACATAAAGATTGATATATTGGAAGCCTATGTTTGGACATCGGAAGTGTTCCGGGTGAAATCGGCATTTTACCGGAGTATCGGGAGGTTACCGGAACCCCCCGGTAATCTAATGGGCCTTAATGGGCCTAGTAGAGGAAGAGGAGAGGAGGCCTAGGGGCTGCCGCGCGCCCCTTCCCCCCAAGTCCGAATTGGACAAGGAGGGGGGCGGCGCCCCCCCCCCCCTTCCTTTCTTCCCTCTCCTCCTTCCCCCCAAGTCCTAATCCAACTAGGGAAAGGGGGGAGTCCTACTCCCGGTAGGAGTAGGACTCCTCCTGCGCGCCTCCTCCTAGGGCCGGCCGCACCCCCCTCCCTTGCTCCTTTATATACGGGGGCAGGGGGGCACCTCTAGACACAAGTTGATCTTCAAGATCGTTCTCTTAGTCGTGTGTGGTGCCCCCCCTCCACCATAGTCCTCGATAATATTATAGTGGTGCTTAGGCGAAGCCCTATGACAGTAGAACATCAAGATCGTCACCACGCCGTCGTGCTGACGGAACTCTTCCCCGACACTTTGCTGGATCGGAGTCCGGGGATCGTCATCGAGCTGAACGTGTGCTAGAACTCGGAGGTGCCGTAGTTTCGGTGCTTGATCGGTCGGGCCGTGAAGACATACGACTACATCAACCGCGTTGTCATAACGCTTCCGCTGTCGGTCTACGAGGGTACGTAGACAACACTCTCCCCTCTCGTTGCTATACATCACCATGATCTTGCGTGTGCGTAGGAATTTTTTTTGAAATTACTATGTTCCCCAACACGTTGTTCCCTTTGTCATCGGTATGTTACTTGCCCGAGATTCGATCATCGGTATCTTAATACCTAGTTCAATCTCGTTACCGGCAAGTCTCTTTACTCGTTCCGTAATACATCATCCCGCAACTAACTCATTAGTTTCAATGCTTGCAAGGCTTAAGTGATGTGCATTACCGAGAGGGCCCAGAGATACCTCTCCGACAATCGGAGTGACAAATCCTAATCTCAAAATACGCCAACCCAACAAGTACCTTCGGAGACACCTGTAGAGCACCTTTATAATCACCCAGTTACGTTGTGACGTTTGGTAGCACACAAAGTGTTCCTCTGGTAAACGGGAGTTGCATAATCTCATAGTCATAGGAACATGTATAAGTCATGAAGAAAGCAATAGCAACCAACTAAACAATCAAGTGCTATGCTAACGTAATGGGTCAAGTCAATCACATCATTCTCCTAATGATGTGATCCCGTTAATCAAATGACAACTCATGTCTATGGTTAGGAAACATAACCATCTTTGATCAACGAGCTAGTCAAGTCGAGGCATACTAGTGACACTCTGTTTGTCTATGTATTCACACATGTATTATGTTTCCGGTTAATACAATTTTAGCATGAATAATAAACATTTATCATGATATAAGGAAATAAATAATAACTTTATTATTGCCTCTAGGTCATATTTCCTTCAGTCTCCCACTTGCATAGAGTCAATAATCTAGTTCACATCGCCATGTGATTTAATACCAATAGTTCACATCACCATGTGATTAACACCCATAGTTCACATCGACATGTGACCAACACCCAAAGGGTTTACTAGAGTCAATAATCTAGTTCACATCGCTATGTGATTAACACCCAAAGAGTACTGAGGTGTGATCATGTTTTGCTTGTGAGAGAAGTTTAGTCAACGGGTCTGCCACATTCAGATCCGTAAGTATTTTGCAAATTTCTATGTCAACAATGCTCTGCACAGAGCTACTCTAGCTAATTGCTCCCACTTTCAATATGTTTCCAGATTGAGATTTTGAGTCATCTGGATCAGTGTCAAAATTTGCATCGACGTAACCCTTTACGACGAACCTTTTGTCACTTCCACAATCGAGAAACATATCCTTATTCCACTAAGGATAATTTTGACCAATGTCCAGTGATCTACTCCTAGATCACTATTGTACTCCTTTGCCAAACTCAGGGCAGGGTATACAATAGGTCTGGTACACAGCATGGCATACTTTATAGAACCTATGGCTGAGGCATAGGGAATGACTTTCATTCTCTCTCTATCTTCTGCCGTGGTCGGGTTTTGAGTCTTACTCAACTTCACACCTTGTAACACAGGCAAGAACTCCTTTGACTGTTCCATTTTGAACTACTTCAAAATCTTGTCAAGGTATGTACTCATTGAAAAAACTTATCAAGCGTCTTGATCTATCTCTATAGATCTTGATGCTCAATATGTAAGCAGCTTCACCGAGGTCTTTCTTTGAAAAAACTCCTTTCAAACATACCTTTATGCTTTGCAGAATAATTCTACATCATCTCCGATCAACAATATGTCATACATATACTTATCAGAAATGTTGTAGTGCTCCCACTCACTTTCTTGTAAATACAGGCTTCACCACAAGTCTGTATGAAACTATATGCTTTGATCAACTTATCAAAGCGTATATTCCAACTCCGAGATGCTTGCACCAGTCCGTAGATGGATCGCTGTAGCTTGCATATTTTGTTAGCACCTTTAGGATTGACAAAACCTTCTGGTTGCATCATATACAACTCTTCTTTAATAAATCCATTAAGGAATGCAGTTTTGTTTATCCATTTGCCAGATTTCATAAAATGTGGCAATTGCTAACATGATTCAGACAGACTTAAGCATAGATACGAGTGAGAAACTCTCATCATAGTCAACACCTTGAACTTGTCGAAAACCTTTTGTGACAATTCTAGCTTTGTAGATAGTAACACTACTATCAACGTCCGTCTTCCTCTTGAAGATCCATTTAACCTCAATGGCTCGCCGATCTTTGGGCAAGTCAATCAAAGTCCATACTTTGTTCTTATACATGGATCTCATCTCAGATTTTATGGCCTCAAGCCATTTCGTGGAATCTGGGCTCATCATCGCTTCCTCATAGTTCGTAGGCTCGTCATGGTCAAGTAACATGACCTCCAGAACAGGATTACCATACCACTCTGGTGCGGATCTCACTCTGGTTTACCTACAAGGTTCGGTAGCAACTTGATCTGAAGTTACATGATCATTATCATTAGCTTCCTCACTAATTGGTGTAGTAGTCACAGGAACATATTTCTGTGATGAACTACTTTCCAATAAGGGAGTAGGTACAGTTACCTCATCAAGTTCTACTTTCCTCCCACTCACTTCTTTCGAGAGAACCTCCTTCTCTAGAAAGGATCCATTCTCAGCAACGAATATCTTGCCTTCGGATCTGTGATAGAAGGTGTACCCAACATTTTCTTTTGGGTATCCTATGAAGATGCACTTCTCTGATTTGGGTTTGAGCTTATCAGGTTGAAACTTTTTCACATAAGCATTGCAACCTCAAACTTTAAGAAATGACAGCTTAGATTTCTTGCCAAACCATAGTTCATACAGTGTCATCTCAACGGATTTAGATGGTGCCCTATTTAATGTGAATGTAGTTGTCTCTAATGCATAACCCCAAAATGATAGTGGTAAATCGGTAAGAGACATCATAGATCGCACCATATCTAATATAGTACGGTTACGATGTTCGGCACACCATTACACTGTGGTGTTCCAGGTGGCGTGAGTAGTGAAACTATTTCACATTGTTTTAACTGAAGACCAAACTCGTAACTCAAATATTTTACTTCTGCGATCATATCGTAGAAACTTTTATTTTTGGTACGATGATTCTCCACTTCACTCTGAAATTCTTTGAACTTTTCAAATGTTTCAGACTTGTGTTTCATCAAGTAGATATACTCATATCTGCTCAAATCATCTATGACGATCAGAAAATAATGATACCTGCCGCGAGCCTCAATATTCATCGGACCACATACATCAGTATGTATGATCCAACAAATCTGTTGCTCGCTCCATTGTTCCGGAGAACGGAGTCTTAGTCATCTTGCCCATGAGGCATGGTTGGCAAGCATCAACTGATTCATAATCAAGTGATTCCAAAAGCCCATCAGCATGGATTTTCTTCATGTGCTTTACACCAATATGACCTAAACGGCAGTGCCACAAATAAATTGCACTATCATTATTAACTTTGCATCTTTTGGCTTCAATATTATAAAAATGTGTATCACCACGATCGAGATCCAACAAACCATTTTCATTGGGTGTATGACCATAGAAGGTTTTATTCATGTAAACATAACAACAATTATTCTCTAACTTACATGAATAACCGTATTGCAATAAACATGATCCAATCATATTCATGCTCAACGCAAACACTAAATAACATTTATTTTAGGTTTAACACTAATCCCGAAAGTATAGGGAGTGTGCGATGATGATCATATCAATCTTGGAACCATTTCCAATACACATCGTCACTTCACCCTTAACTAGTCTCTGTTCATTCTACAACTCCTGTTTTGAGTTACTATTCTTAGCAACTGAACTAGTATCAAATACCGAGGGGCTGCTACGAACACTAGTAAAATACACATAAATAATCTGTATATCAAATATACCTTTGTTCACTTTGCCATCCTTCTTATCCGCCAAATACTTGGGGCAGTTTCGCTTCCAGTGACCAGTCCCTTTGCAGTAGAAGCACTTAGTCTCAGGCTTAGGGCCAGACTTGGGCTTCTTCACTTGAGCAGCAACTTGCTTGCCGTTCTTCTTGAAGTTTCCTTTCTTTCCCTTTGCCCTTTTTCTTGAAACTAGTGGTTTTATTTACCATCAACAATTGATGCTTTTCTTGATTTCTACCTTCGTTGATTCCAGCATCACGAAGAGCTTGGGAATCCGCTTCCGTTATATATTATAGTTCATCATGAAGTTCTACTAACTTGGTGATGGTGAATAGAGAATTCTGTCAATCACTATTTTATCTGGAAGATTAACTCCCACTTCATTCAAGCGATTGTAGTACCCAGACAATCTGAGCACATGCTCACTGCTTGAGCTATTCTCCTCCATCTTTTAGCTATAGAACTTGTTGGAGACTTCATATCTCTCAACTCGGGTATTTGCTTGAAATATTAACTTCAACTCCTGGAACATCTCATATGGTCCGTCTTTGAAATCCCGATTCTAAGTTGTTAAGCATGGTGCACTAAACTATCAAGTAGCCATCATATTGAGCTAGCCAAACATTCATAACGTCTGCATCTGCTCCTGCAATAGGTCAGTCACCTAGCAGTGCATCAAGGACATAATTCTTCTGTGCAGCAATGAGGATAAACCTCAGATCATGGATCCAATCCGCATCATTGCTACTAACATCTTTCAACTTAGTTTTTCTCTAGGAACATATCAAAATAAACATAGGGAAGCAACAACGCGAGCTATTGATCTACAACATAGATATGCTAATACTACTAGGACTAAGTTCATGATAAATTTAAAGTTCAATTAATCATATTACTTAAGAACTCCCACTTAGATAGACATCCCTCTAATCATCTAAGTGATCGCGTGATCCAAATCAACTAAACCATAACCGATCATTACGTGAAATGGAGTAGTTTTCAATGGTGAACATCACTATGTTGATCATATCTACTATATGATTCACGCTCGACCTTTCAGTCTCAGTGTTCCGAGGCCATATATGCATATGCTAGGCTCGTCAAGTTTAACCTGAGTATTCTGCGTGTGCAAAACTGGCTTGCACCCGTTGTAGATGGACGTAGAGCTTATCACACCCGATCATCACGTGGTGTCTGGGCACGACGAACTTTGGCAACGGTGCATACTCAGGGAGAACACTTTTATCTTGAAATTTAGTGAGAGATCATCTTATAATGCCACCGTCAATCAAAGGAAGATAAGATGCATAAAAGATAAACATCACATGCAATCAATATAAGTGATATGATATGGCCATCATCATCTTGTGCTTGTGATATCCATCTCCGAAGCACCGTCATGATCACCATCATCACCGGCGCGACACCTTGATCACCATCGTAGCATCGTTGTCGTCTTGCCAATCTTATACTTCCACGACTATCGCTACCGCTTAGTGATAAAGTAAAGCATTACAGCGCAATTGCATTGCATACAATAAAGCGACAACCATATGGCTCCTGCCAGTTGCCGATAACTCAGTTACAAAACATATCATCTCATACAATAAAATTTAGCATCATGTCTTGACCATATCACATCACAACATGCCCTGCAAAAACAAGTTAGACGTCCTCTACTTTGTTGTTGCAAGTTTTACGTGGCTGCTATGGGCTTAGCAAGAATCGTTTCTTACCTACGCATCAAAAACCACAACGATAGTTTGTCAAGTTGGTGCTGTTTTAACCTTCGCAAGGACCGGGCGTAGCCACACTCGGTTCAACTAAAGTTGGAGAAACTGACACCCGCCAGCCACCTGTGTGCAAAGCACGTTGGTAGAACCAGTCTCGCGTAAGCGTACGCGTAATGTTGGTCCGGGCCGCTTCATCCAACAATATCATCGAACCAAAATATAACATGCTGGTAAGCAGTATGACTTATATCGCCCACAACTCACTTGTGTTTTACTCGTGCATATAACATCAACGCATAAAACCTGGCTCGGATGCCACTGTTGGGGAACGTAGTAATTTCAAAAATATTCCTATGCACACGCAAGATCATGGTGATGCATAGCAATGAGAGGGGAGAGTGTTGTCCACGTACCCTCGTAGACCGAAAGCGGAAGTGTTAGCACAACGCGGTTGATGTAGTCGTACGTCTTCACGATCCAACCGATCAAGTACCGAACGCACGGCACCTCCGAGTTCTGCACACGTTCAACTCGATGACGTCCCTCGAACTCCGATCCAGCCGAGTGTTGAGGGAGAGTTTCATCAGCACGACGGCGTGGTGACGATGATGATGTTGTACCGACGCAGGGCTTCGCCTAAGCACCGCTACGATATGATCGAGGTGGATTATGGTGGAGGGGGGCACCGCACACGGCTAAGAGATCAAGAGATCAACTTGTGTGTCTAGAGGTGCCCCCTGCCCCTGTATATAAAGGAGCAAGGGGGAGGCCGGCCGGCCCTCTGTGGGCGTGCCAGGAGGAGGAGTCCTCCTCCTAGTAGGAGTAGGACTCCCCTTTCCTACTCCTACTAGGAGGAGGAAAGGAAGGAGGAGAAGGAGAAGGAAGGAGAAGGAGGAAAGGGGGGCCGGTCCCCTAGTCCAATTCGGTTTGGGCTAGGGGGGGCGCGCCCTGCCTCCTCTCTTCCACCACTTGGCCCATGAGGCCCATTACTTCTTCCTCGTATTCCCGTAACTCCCTGGTACCCCCGAAAATACCCGAATCACTCGGAACCTTTCCGATGTTCGAATATAGTCGTCCAACATCTCGACCATTTCGAGACTCCTCGTCATGTCCCCGATATCATCCGGGACTCTGAACTACCTTCGGTACATCAAATCACATTAACTCATAATACAATCGTCACCAAAACTTTAAGCGTGCGGACCCTACGGGTTCGAGAACTATGTAGACATGACCGAGACATGTCTCCAGTCAATAACCAATAGCGGAACCTGGATGCTCATATTGGCTCCCACATATTCTACGAAGATCTTTATCGGTCAGACCGCATAACAACATACATTGTTCCCTTTGTCATCGGTATTTTACTTGCCCAAGATTCGATCGTCGGTATCTTAATACCTAGTTCAATCTCGTTACTGGCAAGTCTCTTTAATCGTTCCGTAATACATCATCCCGCAACTAACTCATTAGTTGCAATTCTTGCAAGGCTTAAGTGATGTGCATTACCGAGAAGGCCCAGAGATACCTCTCCGACAATCGGAGTGACAAATCCTAATCTCAAAATACGCCAAGCCAACAAGTACCTTCGGAGACACCTGTAGAGCACCTTTATAATCACCCAGTTACGTTGTGACGTTTGGTAGCACACAAAGTGTCCCTATGGTAAATGGGAGTTGCATAATCTCATAGTCATAGGAACATGTATAAGTCATGAAGAAAGCAATAGCAACAAACTAAACGATCAAGTGCTATGCTAACGTAATGGGTCAAGTCAATCACATCATTCTCCTAATGATGTGATCCCGTTAATCAAATGACAACTCATGTCTATGGTTAGGAAACATAACCATCTTTGATCAACGAGCTAGTCAAGTAGAGGCATACTAGTGACACTCTGTTTGTCTATGTATTCACACATGTATTATGTTTTCGGTTAATACAATTCTAGCATGAATAATAAACATTTATCATGATATAATAAAATAAATAATAACTTTATTATTGCCTCTAGGGCATATTTCCTTCAATATATCTTTCGATACAGACGTCGAGAAAGATCAAATGAGTGCAAAGTATATTGGAAGCACATCGAGGAGCGTTTCAAACATCATCTTGGGTGGAGAATGAATCGTACCCTCAAATATCTCACAAACCAATGGGGGTACGGTTAAAAGATGTGCAACTGTTGGCCATGTTGTTTGGAGCAAGTGAAACAAGCTCCTCCTAGCAGTGCCACCATTGACTGATATGTAAGCAATCTTATTGTTTCTTGATTGTCACATCTGATTACTTTGAGCATTCTCATCAATTTGAGCATTTGTTTGTTTTAGGATAACAACGCCTAAGAGAGGTACCAACAAATGACCAAGTCGACGGGCAAGACATTTGGCCTCCAAAATTTGTTAGAAGGCCATGACAATTGAAAGTCGAGCAATCATAACGCCAGTCCAAAAACTGAGAAGCGCAGCAATTCCTCTTCGAAGATGGACGACAATGACGATGATGATGGTGATGGAGAGGAAAGGGAAAAGATGCCTACAAGTCCCAGTCCGGTGTCTCTCATGGGTCAACCCGACAAAAGGAAGAGAGGAAAGGGGAAGCTCAAGAGAGAAGGACAATAAACGAGTGCACTCAGAAGAGGAAGTAAGAGAAGCTAGAGATGGAGGAGAAGAAGAATCAAGATGAGAGGGTAAGATGGGATGCTATGCAAGATAGCTGATGACGCCAGGAAGAGATGGAGACACATAGGCTACAAATTAAGGAGCACCAGGTGACAACTGAACACATAGCCGAGGAGAATCGGTTATCATGTTGGATTCGCACCAAATGGATATAGTGGGACGCGCATTTTGGGAGAAGGAGTGAATGGTGCACACATTCCAAGAACCTCGAAAGAGGGGACAATGCACACGCCAAAGGAGAAGGGGATGATGCACTAGCTAAATAAAGGGATGGTGAACATGTCGGAGAAGGGAATGGCGCACATGCTGATGAAGGGGATGATGCGCACGCTAGCAAAATGTGATTTGCAAATGTCGCCGGCTAAATGCTTTTGTTCATGTAACTTGTTACAAACTATGTGCGTGTTGGCTTGATGTGCTAAGCATTTAAATTTGAAGGGAAAGTGTTTGAATGAGGTTTTTTTTAATAGAGGCCAAGATACGATGACTCTAAGTTTGCGCGTCGCCTGGTTAGACTCCAAACACATATGGTAACTCTACTATAGTTGTAAAGCAGTTTGTAAATTCTTCTTCTCATGAGTTTGCAACAACAAAATTATTTTCAAGGAATGTAGCGTTGTAGTTATTATAGTAATTAGTAACTATTTTTAAGTGTAGGTTTTCCACTTGTTACAAATCATGTCACACATAACGATGCCATCGACACTTTTGGCAAGCCCCCCTCAGTTAATTGCGGTTTCATTCACACTACCACGTAGTTTAGAGTGTCGTACCGAGATAGATAACACTGCTTTATACAATACCGCGGAATGTATATAGGTTTTGTCAGACTTCTCTCTTTCACATATTAATATTACCCAATTGTAGAAGCATGCTTATAGTATTTCTCCAATTGAGGTTTAGGCTCGAAATTTTAACAAGTACACACTAGACGTGAAACAACTATAGCCACCATGTTATTAGTTGTAGAAGATGTGAGCTTGTCACCGAAACGCTTACCAATGATGTGCAGGTGCTCGCGCGTCATTGGTAACTCTTTGGTTGGCGGCTGTATGACATACCACTGACAGACCTGGAAAATGGTGTGCATGACGATATCATTAACACTTATGACAAGCCTTTGTCACATTATTACGGTTCATGAGCCCCATTGGTGGCAGCAACATATGGCCGACCTAGAGGCAGAGGGGAAAGAGTTCGGTGAGATGAGAGGAATTGGTGGGCAACATCAAGATGTGCATGAAAGAGAGGTCCTAATTTGGGATCAAAAGAATAAGAGAGGATAGCGAAAGCCATATGCTTCTCGAGGATATCGATAAGATGGAGAGGATTGGTGAGGTCAGAACGCATGTGTCCATCGATCAAGCTGGTTAATACTTACAATGGAACCAATCATAAGATTTCGAATGTTTTCTTACAATTATGTGGTACACAAAGATTATGATGACGTGAGAAAAATGAAAAATAAACACACTAGCAAGGTGTTTTTTGTTAATGTACCTAACAACATTACATAATTTTGTATGATAGTGGGATCTCACCTGAAGTCATCGGACAAACATGGGGCACATGGTTTACCCAAGTTCGGTATCATGTACAAAAAAGCCCTACTTATACTTATATGTATATTGAGACAAGGCACGGGAGCGATTACAATTCTGGTCTCGGCGCGTTCATGGGTGACTCCTCGAGGATACGGTAGCAATCTAGATTGATTTATTTATGATGTCTACAAATGTCATCGATCAATCTTCCTTGGTAATGACTTGTCTCGATCCCTCTCACATCCTCATAGGGTCTTTGCGTCCTTATATAGGGGTCGAGAGGTTGGAGTTCTTCTCGGACGCATATCTCCTTTCCTTCTTCTCCAAGTTGGGCTATTTTCCTTGTAGAATACAACTCACACAAAATAGTAGTTTTTTCCAACACTTGATTTCTGGGTCTTATGGAAACTAGTTTTAGATATCCCTGAGTTTGTTAGACAAATTCAAACAAGGTATTAGTTTGTTATGCTCGTAATTCAGGATAAGAAAAATCAGTTTCCTAAATACTTCTTATCCAATTAAGCCCTGAGGAAATAGCGGGTGACACATCTAGAGAAGTTGGACATGTACGATGAGCCCCCACACTGGATGTACGTAGGCAAATTGCTCCTCTTAGTTTTTTTAGGGATAATTGCTCCTCTTAGTTTTTTTGAGAAAAGCTTGCTAGGCTTTTATTTATTAGCTAAAATGTTCATAGGAATTGCAATTGGGTCATGCTTAGTGCCCAACCACATATGCCTCCTCACAGGGAGAGAAACACCATGCCTAGCAAGTCTATGAGCCTTATAGTTCAATTCTCTAGATTCATAAGCAAAATTACAGGTACTCCCTCCGTTCCTAAATACTTGTCTTTCTAGGCATTTCAACAAATGACTACATACGAAGCAAAATGAGTGAATCTACACTCTAAAATATGTCTACATACATCCATATGTAGTAGTCATTTGAAATGTCTAGAAAGACAAATATTTAGAAACGGAGGGAGTAGTAAATAAAGAAGAAGTTTGTAAAATCTCTGGTTGAAAACAACTTTGATGTCTTCTCCATATCACTTATTGGGCCGGATACCACGTGACATATGTGGTAAGCAATCCAAATAATTTAAAAAAAACTTATTGGGCTGGATACTGTGCTGCTCTCATATCTGCTACTAACGCACTCTAGTTGAAGTTCTAGCCTGTCATAAGACGCAGGGAGCTATATCTCGCACTAAGCGAGACGGAAGGATCTCTTGCATCGAGCTACTACAGTATCAGGCTAGCCCATTAGCGCATGCAGACTTAAAAAAGAAACAACAAAGATAATTGCTCCTCTTAGTTTTTTTGAGAAAAGCTTGCTAGGCTTTTATTTATTAGCTAAAATGTTCATAGGAATTACAATTGGGTCATGCTTAGTGCCCAACCACATATGCCTCCTCACAGGGAGAGAAACACCATGCCTAGCAAGTCTATGAGCCCTATAGTTCAACTCTCTAGATTCATAAGCAAAATTACAGGTACTCCCTCCGTTCCTAAATACTTGTCTTTCTAGGCATTTCAACAAATGACTACATACGGAGCAAAATGAGTGAATCTACACTCTAAAATATGTCTACATACATCCATATGTAGTAGTCATTTGAAATGTCTAGAAAGACAAATATTTAGGAACGGAAGGAGTAGTAAATAAAGAAGAAGTTTGTAAAATCTCTGGTTGAAAACAACTTTGATGTCTTCTCCATATCACTTATTGGGCCGGATACCACGTGACATATGTGGTAAGCAATTCAAACAATTCAAAAAAAACTTATTGGGCTGGATACTGTGCTGCTCTCATATCTGCTACTAACGCACTCTAGTTGAAGTTCTAGCCTGTCATAAGACGCAGGGAGCTATATCTCGCACTAAGCGAGACGGAAGGATCTCTCGCATCGAGCTACTACAGTATCAGGCTAGCCCATTAGCGCACGCAGACTTAAAAAAGAAACAACAAAGATAAGGGGGCACCCAAGGATCGATCCCCGGTCCCCATCAAGACGCGAGGCACTACTAGCCACTCAGCTCACGTCAAGTTCATGCTAAGGTAGTTGGGTGCGACCTACTTCAGGCGAAACGAGCTAGTTTTTCATTGAGTTTTTTGGAACTTTTCTGCTTTGTTTTCACCCTTTTTTCTCTGTTTTCATTGGATATTTTATTTCCTATATTTTTTGGTGTCTTTCTTCGGTTTTCTTTATATCTTATTGGGTTCATTATGTTTTTTATCTTTTTTCTTTGTCTTTCTTCGCGTTTTTTCTTTATTTCTTGTTTTTCACCAGTTTTCATTGTTTTCTATACACATTTCTTGTATATATCTAATTAAATTTTCTAATACATGTTTAACATTTTTCCAATATTTGATTAACATTTTTCAAATACCAGATTAACAATTTGTGAATACATGGTCAATAGAGACATTTAATATTTTTGAAATGTTTAACTAACATTTTTCAAATAAAAGTTTACATTTAATGGTACCTGGTCAACATTTTTTCTGTACACTTTTAACATTTTTCAAATGCTTCATTAACGTTTTTCAAATAATTATTTAATATTTTCTTGAATACTTTATTAACATGTTTATATACATGATCAATTTTTTAATCATTTTTAATACATGGTTAACATTTTTCTGCACATTTAACATTTTTCAAATAGTTGATTAACATTTTTCAAATATTTTTTAAACATTTTTTCAAATACTAGATTAACATTTTTATATACATGATAAAAAATTCATCACTTTTTAATACATGGCCGGTATTTTTTCAATACAGAATTCACATATTCCAAATGTTTGATTAAAAAATCCATTTCTTGGTTAAGATTTTTTATATACATGATTAAAAAAACATATTTTATTAATACATGGTCAACATTTTTTCTATACACATTTAATTTTTTTAAATGCTTGATTAACATTTTTAAAATACTTGATAAAAAATTTCAAATGATAGATTACTATTTTCTAAAATACATGATCAATTTTTATATACATTTTTCGTATACATGGTAAACATTTTCTTGATACACATTAGCCATTTTTCAAATATTTTGTCAATATTTTTAAATATTATTTCATAAAGTGTTTCGTCAACATTTAAAATAAGTACAAACTAAATCAAAAAATAAACAAAAAACTTGCAAGAACAAAAAGGATGTTGTGGCCTCCCGCGCTCCGAGGCAGGCCCATCTCGCTGTCCCCTTTAGCGAGGGTTCCTAGATCTCGCTAGAAGCACGCCACCTCGTACAGGGCGCACACCCCCCGATCACTCATCATCGCTATATGGGCCGGCCCTTTTATTTCTGTTTTGAAAACGCAAAAGCAAAAGAAAAGCGGCGGCATTGTGATTTGAACAGGGTACCTCCAGCTTCATCGTACACGACAAAAACCACCACGCCACCAAGCCTAATCTAACAGTGTACACCTTTCTAGTTCTTTTGTTCCTTGTACTTTTCTTTTATCATTTCCTTTTTTCCATTTTCTATTTTTCTTCCTTCCCTTTTCTTTTTTTCTTTCTTCCTGGTTCGAAGCAAAATCGATGACCTTTTTTCAATCTTGATGAACTTTTTTCTCAAATTTGATGAACTTTTTTCAAACTCGATGAACTTTTTTTCAAACTCGTTGAACTATTTTCAAATTCGTGAACTTTTTTATCAAAAAGTGATGAACTTGTTTTAAATCCATGAACTGTTTCAAAAATATAGCGAATTTTTTCTCAAATTTGATGAACTTTTTTGAACGTCGGTGAACTTTTTTCAAACTCGTGAACTTTTTTTATCAAAAGTGACGAAGTTGTTTTAAATCCGTGAACTTTTTCCAAAATCCGGTGAACTTTTTTCAAATTTGTGATCTTTTTTTATCAAAACTGATTAACTTTTCACAAATCCGTGAACTTTTTTTCCTCAAAATGGATGAACCTTTTTCAAAATTGATTAACTGCTTCTAAAAATGATGAGTTTTTTTATTCTTTTGAAATCCGTGACCTTTTTCAAAATAGATGATCTGTTTTTAAAATTCACGAATTCTTGTTCATTTTTTCGTTCCCCTTTTGCAAATAATTTGTGCTGCGGCAGAAACTGTGTCAAATAAAATTGTTTACGTGTATAACTCCCAAATGTTATCCTGGTGCAGTGGTTGAAGCCCCAAGTCCGTCAGGAATGCCACGTGGGTTCGAGTCCTTCTTTCTACATATTTTTTTGGGACGTTTTTCTTTTATTGGAAGCCGCGCGCTGAAGGCGCCAGCGAGGAGCTCTCCATTAGGAGCGCAAGTCGCCGGCATTTCCTAAAGGTAAATGTTTGAAAACGGTGCGCCGGCCGAGTGTTCGGCCGGTCGCCACGCTCGCGTCGCTACAGTCCTGGTCCACCACCCACAAAGCTACGCTCGCGTCGCTACAACCCTGGCCAACCACTCATAAAGCCAAGTTTATCTCCACCGCTTCCATCTTATCCCCTCGCATATTCTCGAGACCATATGAGGTGTCTCCTCCTTCAATCCCCTTGCTCAATATCTCTCATCTCCCTTCTTGTGCTCTCTCTTCAGGAATCCACACCCAACCCTCATGAAATCGAGTTCGTTTTTGTTGCCTTATCTGTTCCCCGTGACATTTTCCACCATATATCCATGAGAGGGGGTGAGTTGTTTGCATTTTTTGCTTTTCTCTCTCATATCCTTGGCAGTACACCATGGATCGACGAGGTTGAGCACAAGCACATGCTGCACACGCACACGCTTCCCTCCTTGGAGCCGCGCGCTGAAGGCGCCAGCGAGGAGCTCTCCATTAGGAGCGCAAGTCGCCGGCATTTCCTAAAGGTAAATGTTTGAAAACGGTGCGCCGGCCGAGTGTTCGGCCGGTCGCCACGCTCGCGTCGCTACAGTCCTGGTCCACCACCCACAAAGCTACGCTCGCGTCGCTACAGCCCTGGCCCACCACTCATAAAGCCAAGTTTATCTCCACCGCTTTCATCTTATCCCCTCGCATATTCTGGAGACCATATGAGGTGTCTCCTCCTTCAATCCCCTTGCTCAATATCTCTCATCTCCCTTCTTGTGCTCTCTCTTCAGGAATCCACACCCAATCCTCATGAAATCGAGTTCGTTTTTGTTGCCTTATCTGTTCCCCGTGACATTTTTCACCATATATCCATGAGAGGGGGTGAGTTGTTTGCATTTTTTGCTTTTCTCTCTCATATCCTTGGCAGTACACCATGGATCGACGAGGTTGAGCACAAGCACATGCTGCACACACACACGCTCCCCTCCTTGGAGCTGCGAGCAAAGGGCCCGACGACTGGGCTGCAAGTTCGCGCACCCGCTATGTCACCATGGTGCGCGACGACGGCGACTGGTTCCTGCTCACGCAGCGATGCTGAAACCGGCCTACAGGGAGCTGCAAGCGGCACATGTTGATGCTGGAACCAGTGTCCCTTGATGCTGGAACCGGACGCGCCCTGGGCAGGCAACACATTTTTTTGCTGGAACCAGCCTTTATTTTTGCTGGAACCGTCTTTTTTTTGCTACTATGGGCACTGGACTCTTTTTTCAGTGAGATTGTTTTGCTGGAACTAGCATTTATTTTTTGCTGGAACGGGCTAATTCATTTGCTACAATTGGCTTATCGGTTTTTGTTGCTGAGATTTTTGTTGGAACCATCATTAAGTTTTGTTGGAACCGGCAAATCTATTTGCTTCAACCGAGTACCGGAGGTTTTTGTTGCTTTCAATATTTGCTGGAAATAGCATCAAGTTTTGCTGGAACCAGCTTATCTTTTTTGCTTCAACTATGTATTGGAGGTTTTTGTTGCTTTTTAGATTTGTTTTTGCTGGACATGGCAGTGGCGGTGCAAGTCAATGACGGCGGCCGGAGAAGGAGACGGCCGAGATGTTGCAACCATGGTGACCACATGTTTGAACCCGTCTGTGTTCAAGCTACAACCATGTCGAGCGGAGGCAGCTGAGACGAGCGCAATGGCACGAACGCCAGCGAGCACGGGTGGGTGGACGCGGTGGCACGGGTGACCGGCAAGCACGAGATGCCGAGGACAAGTGCGGCGGCCGGCGAGCGCGCCTAAACTAGGTCGCTACCTTTTTTCCAGCGTGGTTGACTTTTTGGAGATAAGAAAAAGTTGTATCGTACGGTTGAAAAGTCTGTATCGTATGCTCGGCAGCCGACCGGCTGAAAATTGGGCCGGTGCGCCGGCGCCTATCACTGCCCTTTCCTAAACGGCGCTCTCTGCGCCTGATATAGTTCTTTGTGCAATCGGGCGCACACCCCTCCGTCCACACTGGGCTGGCCCGTCTTACCTTTTTTTTCTTCTACTCTAAATTCTTTCAAAAAAAGGTGTGCCGGGGAGGATTCGAACCTTTCACCCCACAGTCTCTTTACATGCGCAGTAACCACCGGGGACAACAAGCTTTGGTGATTGAGAGCATCTTTCACAGTTCTTCAAATAAAGAACGTGAACCTGTTTTCTTTTCTTTTTTTTTCGCCGGTTTTCTTTTGTTTGTTCTTTTTTCTATTTTGTGAACCTTTTTCGATTTCGCGAACATTGTTTTGTGAACCTTTTTTGAATTCGTGAACTTTTTTCAAAATTGATAAAAAAATTGCAAATCCGTTGAGCATTTTCTCAAATTTGATGAACTTTTTTTTGTGAACCTTTTTTAAATTCATGAACTTTTTTCAAAATCCATAAACTTTTTGCAAATCTGATGAACGTTTCTCAAATTTGATGAACTTTCTTTGTGAACCTTTTTTGAATTCATGAACTTTTTTCAAAATCCATAAGCTTTTTGCAAATCCGATGAACTTTTTTTTGTGAACCTTTTTTGAATTCGTGAACTTTTTACAAAATCGATGAACTTTTTTGCAAATCTGATGAACTTTTTTTCAAAATTGATGAACTATTTTCAAATTTTGTTGAATTTTTTCCGAAATTGATAAACACTTTTTAAAAAATGGACGAACATTTCTACAAATTTGATGAACTTTAAGTAAAATGATGAACTTTTTACAAATTTAATGAACTTTTTTTCAA
Organism: Triticum dicoccoides; assembly: GCF_002162155.2. Classification (NCBI taxonomy): domain Eukaryota; kingdom Viridiplantae; phylum Streptophyta; class Magnoliopsida; order Poales; family Poaceae; genus Triticum; species Triticum dicoccoides. The sequence goes on along the minus strand of NC_041384.1, from coordinate 678,017,672 downwards.
GTTCAATGATCTTTTTTCAAGTTCAATAAGTGTTTTTAAAATAATTAGGAAATCTAATAAATAGCGCTAATTTATTGGTTCTTATACACTTCGCGTTCATTTGTACTAACTAGCGGTTCCTTGTTGTAGTGGTTAGCGGAATGGTTCCTCCCTTGTAGTTTCAAGGCGTGAGTTTGAGTGACGGTACCGGCAGTTTTTTGCGTGTTTTATTCACGAGACATTTTTCCTTCTACAGCGTGTGGTGGGCCGGCCCATGAGGTGCGGCGTGCGAGCGCCAGCTTCCTGAACCGGCGCTTAGGAGCTCCCCAAGTCGCCAGCGAGCGACCTGGTGCATACCCTCCTCACGCGCTAGGTATTCATATCATCCGGCCCATTTTCCTGATTTATTCTCCACCGGTTTTGGGCAGGTTCTAGAACCTTCCTTCATCCGGTTTTCTTTCCTTTCGGTTTGGTCTGTTTTTTTCTTTTTTAACTTTGGTACATTTTTTGAAATCCTAATTTTTTTATGAAATCATGAACATTTTGCAAATACATTAACATTTTTTTGAAATCGAGAACTTTTTTACACATTTCTGAACATTTTTAACATTCATGAACCTTTAATTGAAATTTCGAATTTTTTGGAAGGTTTGAACAATTGTTTTGAATCGGTGAATATTTTTCAAATTTTAGGAAAATAATTTGAAATTCAGTAACATTTTCTGTTTTTAACGAAATGTTTTTTTGAGTTTGTGTATATTTTTTGAATTTTGTGAATATTTTTTTGAAATTTGGGAACCATATCAGAATTTCCGAACATTTGTTAATATTGCGAATATTTTTTGGAAGTTCATTAACATTTTTTGAAATTGTGAACATCTTATGAATAGACAAACATTTGTTTTGAAAGCATGAATATTTTTTTAAATCCCTGTGCATCTATGATTTCACAAATATTTATTCGAATCATGCACTTTTCTGAATTTACGAACATTATTCCCCAATCCACAACTTTTTGGGAATGCTGAATAACTTTTGAAAAGGAGAAAACTTAAAATAGAATAAAGCGAAAAAAACAATGGGCTTCCCACTATCCGTTTTGCACATGGGCTGGCCCACGGGCTGGCACATATGTGGCGTGCAGGCGCGCACCAAGCCCATTCCGCGGTTTCACAAACAAAGGTGCTGTTTCTATGGGTCAGCCCATTCCGCGGTTTCACCCCAACCGGTTTTAGGAAGGTTCTACAACCTTGCCTGAACCTGGTTTTCTGGTTTTCTTGTGGTTTTTGCTTTCTTTTCCTTTTGTGCTTTCTCTTTTATTTTTCCTTTTCTGTTTTATTTTTTCTTTTCTTTTCTTTTCTATTTTTCTGTTTTCGCAAATAGGCCCGTGCGTTGTCACAGGAGAAAAAGAATCAGATTATATGCAAATTATGCCAGGATGAGATACTGACTTTTAAAATGTCACTTCATAAAGTATGTCAAAATCATGTCATGATGAGATAAGAGACTTTTAGAAACTCATTTCGAAAACTGAAAATGTGATGGTCTCATGACGACTTTATTTCCTAAGGCGTCACAAGGAAAAAAAATAGCTGAGGAAACTGTATTGATAGACCCTGCCTAAGGTAGACTGATGAATGATGTGTCTCGCCTTGACCTAGCATCGTGGTGTTTTTCATGACCAGTAAAACTATAGTACCAGAATAAAAATAGATATGTATGAAAGCCAATTAGACATTTAGTCATTTCATATAGCTTACAAAAACTAACCCATTGGAAAATGTGTCATTTTTTTGGGGCTCAATGTTGTAAAGAACATAGAAACCTTTTTTTACACTATGTGTGATGAACTAAATAAAATAATAAAAAATCCTCTCCAAATCCCAACAAAAAGTTTATGTAAGCAATGGTTTCTTTTGTTCGTTATTTACGTATCTGTTTCAATGGATCCGTTTGAATTTTTGTGATCCTTTTCTAAAATTTCCTGGTCATTTTTCCCAATTCCCGAAAGCATGTTGAATACACAAGCATTTTCTAAGAATCATGAACATAATTTTATTTTGTGAACATATTTTTTGAATTCGAGAATTTTTTATGATATGCAAACAATTTTTAAAAATTGTGAACATTTTGATTTCCCGACCATTTTCTGAATTCATGGAAATTTTATGATTTCTCAAAAAATCAAAACACACAAACAATGGTCATCCAATACAAAAAATGATCATTAATGTAAATAAATGTTCACCAATTTAATAAAGTTCATAAAATTCATTTTTTGTTCATAGGGTTTTGAAAAAAATTCAGAAAAATGAAAACAAAAATTTCATTAAATTCAAAATTTGTTCACCCATTTTTCTTAAAACAAATCTTTAAGACAAATTTTGTTCATCGGGTTGACAAAATGTTCACCAAATATAGTATTATTTCATGAAATGCAAAATATGTTCATCATTATTAAAAAAAACTCATAAGTTTTTTTATCAAAATATAATTTTTTAATTAAATTTTAAAAAATGTTCATTATTTTAAATTCCTATTACTTTTGAATTAAGGAACTGTCCTTTAATTCGGTGAGCATTTCTTGAACCCATGAACGTTTTTTGATAGTGAGAACTTTTTTATAATCTCAAAAAATATTGGATATCCGACTCTCCAAGCTAGCGACTAGCAGTGAATGGGTACTTTAACACGAGTATGTAGACCTAAAAAAGAGTCATGTTTTGTAGAGATCCACGACTTGGTATTACCTGTTGAGCTAACGTGTATATCTGTATATTAGGCTGTGAGAAACAATTAAGAACCAAAACCACCGCATATTTGAGTATTTTTGGAATTTCGACCGCAAAATAGTTGTTTGAAAAAAGGGCAATATTCTATGAATTTCAAACACTTTTAAAATTAGTGAACAAAATTGAAGAAAACTTAAACATTTTTGAAAAATGGGAACATTTTTGGAAAATACTGATTTTTTCAAACTCCTTGAAAAAATGAATATGTGAACAATTTTCAAAACAGGATCATTTTTGGAAATTCCATTTTTTTTGGAAAACACAAACATTTTTTTCAAACTCTGGAACGAAATATGAAAACAAGATCATTTTCTCAAAGGGGAATATTTTTTGATATTACAAAACAAAATTCGGAGCGCTGACACTTTTTGAAAATTAGAACCTTTTGTTGAAACTCCGAAACAAAATATGAATAAATGAGAACATTTTTTGAATCTTCCAAAAAAATTGGAAACATGAAGATTCTTCGAAATTAGTGAACCAGTTTTGAAAAGGAATTATTTGTGGAAAAATTTACAAAAAACAAAAATGGAAAAACCAGAAAAAAGAAAAAATTAATAATGAAAAAACCATAAGAAAGCGAAAACCGGTAAAAAAAATGGTTCAGGAACCTTCTATAATGTTCCCAGAATTGGAAAAACTAGGCCGGAACCTTCCAGAATGTTCCCAAAATTGGATGTGATGTACTGGTTAGCTTCTATGATGGGCCGGCCCGGTTCGATCGGTAGCTTGATCAGGTGTGTGACGATCGACTACTTGACGCAGACGCACAATGCGTCGAATAGGAAAAGCGGGTGCTCTGCACCTTTCATAGCGCCCGACTCGCTGAATAGGAACTCCCAACGAGACTTAGGGGCGCCCGTCAGAACATGCCCAAGGGCTGGTTACTTGGCCGTGATGTCTTCAACATCTCTACTTCTAATGAAACTAGAAGAACGCCGGTGCGTTGCAACGGGGCCACATTAACTTTAAGAATTCAATATTACGACATTGGCGACTTTTTTTACCATCAAATCTTCACACACACACAGAACCACACTCTCCCTCCCTCTTCCTCACTCTCTATCCCCGTCTCCCTCTCGCTCTAACACACACACATATCCATCTTATTGGGTACGGGACCATAATCCATCTATTTCACACATACACGCTAGTGCATAACAATATGGATTATGTGTATTATATTTGCCACCAGAATTGAGGGAATTAATTTCATGTAAATCGACCAGCCACAACTCCAAGAATACGCGGACGAGGTGGTTCGGGTCGGCGTCGGCGCCGTCCAGCGCGGGCCACGGGCCCGCTTCCAAGTGCACGTGCAATGCACGACTTCACAAATATTATAATCAGATATGAGAAATCACATGCATAGAAAAGACATTCTGATAGCAATCCAAATATCATACTCAATTGAATACCTAACCTGGACAATACTCTTATTTCTATGCGCCAGAAAAAAATGGAATAACAAAGCTAAGTATGCCTACATACGCTCAGATTATATATAAGAATCTTGGGTGAACAATTGCAACAAAGCACTAAGCAGCGATAAATTTAAATAAAAAATCCATTAACTATGCAGGCAGCAGGCTTGTTACAACATAGAGAGATAGAAAAATGTCACCTCCAGTAATGTAGCGCAAAGGAGTGGAACGAAGCATGAATGAGCGGTTGCCTGTTCTTCTCCATGTACATGGATCAGCAGTAGAGGCCAAGTACATAAGTACTTGACCGAACTCCACTCTTCGTGTACGGAGAGCCATGTCACATTCTCGCCGCTGCAGCATGGGAGGACGGCTGGTTCACGTGACCCTCCAGCTGGGGGATCCATGGTGGCTGACCGTCGAGCTCGAGGCAGAGAAGTTGAGGGCAGTAGTGGCGAGATCCATGCCAGCCAACCGGGCGAAGAGGAGGTCGTCGGGGAGGGACACATCGGCAAGATCCGGTCACCACGCGACCTGAAGAGCAACAGTGATCTCCACAAGCTGTAGGCCGACGACGTGCTCCATCCCCTGCGATGGGGTGACCATGGCGGTGGCCACAGCTCCTCATGCTCGCCTCGATCTTGGCGACACAGCCTGAGTGTAGGAGGCAGCAACGACCTCGACGAAATCATGGCCTCCATCCCGGAACACAATCATGTCGCTCTAAATAAATGGATTCAATCATGTGACTCTAATTACTTCGGATTGTTATGTGCACACTAAGCGGGGTGCAGTTAGGAAAGAAAATGTTTTCTAATTAAAGTGATTGAGTGATTTAAGGTAAGGTTAATTAATTTAGATTTAATTTTTAGTGATTGTTAGTAAAGTATGATGCGTCTTTAAATTTTTTTATTTGTTTCCTTAAAATCTATTATTTGTTTCCTAAAGAAATTTGCAATAATGAAAGGTATCGGTTGATTTGGATAAGTTAGTAAATTTAGACCCGTGATTGCGTGCACGTTTGAAAAGTGCTGATTTGCAAGGAAAGAGTTGAGGGGTAAATAAACCGGTGAATAAGAAACCAACATCGAAAAAAATCTACGACGGTTAACCTACGAAAAAAACCCGGACGAAAGTGGTAGGACGAAAAAAACCCTGGAAGCGAGACTACCAATTGCTCCATTAGGAGTAGAGATTATGTGTATTATATTTGCCACCAGAATTGAGGGAATTAATTTCATGTAAATCGACCAGCCACAACTCCGAGAATACGCGGACGAGGTGGTTCGGGTCGGCGTCGGCGCCGTCCAGCGCGGGCCACGGGCCCGCTTCCAAGTGCACGTGCAATGCACGGCTTCACAAATATTATAATCAGATATGAGAAATCACATGCATAGAAAAGACATTCTGATAGCAATCCAAATACCATACTCAATTGAATACCTAACCTGGACAATACTCTTATTTCTATGCGCCAGAAAAAAATGGAATAGCAAAGCTAAGTATGCCTACATACGCTCAGATTATATATAAGAATCTTGGGTGAACAATTGCAACAAAGCACTAAGCAGCGATAAATTTAAATAAAAAATCCATTAACTATGCAGGCAACAGGCTTGTTACAACATAGAGAGATAGAAAAATGTCACCTCCAGTAATGTAGCGCAAAGGAGTGGAACGAAGCATGAATGAGCGGTTGCCTGTTCTTCTCCATGTACATGGATCAGCAGTAGAGGCCAAGTACATAAGTACTTGACCGAACTCCACTCTTCGTGTACGGAGAGCCATGTCACATTCTCGCCGCTGCAGCATGGGAGGACGGCTGGTTCACGTGACCCTCCAGCTGGGGGATCCATGGTGGCTGACCGTCGAGCTCGAGGCAGAGAAGTTGAGGGCAGTAGTGGCGAGATCCATGCCAGCCAACCGGGCGAAGAGGAGGTCGTCGGGGAGGGACACATCGGCAAGATCCGGTCACCACGCGACCTGAAGAGCAACAGTGATCTCCACAAGCTGTAGGCCGACGGCGTGCTCCATCCCCTGCGATGGGGTGACCATGGCGGTGGCCACAGCTCCTCATGCTCGCCTCGATCTTGGCGACACACCCTGAGTGTAGGAGGCAGCAACGACCTCGACGAAATCATGGCCTCCATCCCGGAACACAATCATGTCGCTCTAAATAAATGGATTCAATCATGTGACTCTAATTACTTCGGATTGTTATGTGCACACTAAGCGGGGTGCAGTTAGGAAAGAAAATGTTTTCTAATTAAAGTGATTGAGTGATTTAAGGTAAGGTTAATTAATTTAGATTTCATTTTTAATGATTGTTAGTAAAGTATGATGCGTCTTTAAATTTTTTTATTTGTTTCCTTAAAATCTATTGTTTGTTTCCTTAAAATATATTATTTGTTTCCTAAAGAAATTTGCAATAATGGAAGGTATCGGTTGATTTGGATAAGTTAGTAAATTTAGATCCGTGATTGCGTGCACGTTTGGAAAGTGCTGATTTGCAAGGAAAAAGCTGAGGGGTAAAGAAACCGGTGAATAAGAAACCAACATCGAAAAAAATCTACGACGGTTAACCTACGAAAAAAAACCGGATAAAAGTGGTAGGACGAAAAAAACCCTGAAAGCGAGACTACCAATTGCTCCATTAGGAGTAGAGATAGTTGGTAGTCTTCGCCGATGAATTTTCGTTCCACCATTTTCGTCTGATTCTTTTTCGTGGGTTAACCTTCTTAGATTTTTTTTGGTTCCGTCCACCACCTCCCCTCCGCTGGTTTTAGCGTCACGACAGAACCAATCCCTCGCTAGCCCTACCTCCTCTCCCGTCTCCAGTCGCAGCCGCCGCCGGCGCCGCACCCCAATCCAACCCCGCCGCCGGCGATCTCCTCGCCCCCCTGTGCCGTCGCCCCCAACCTTCTATTCCTCTCCCAAGGCATAGGAAGGGAAGGCAAGGCAAGGGAAGGGAGAGGGAGCGCTCAGATCCACGGCGGCATCAGCGCGCCGTCCTCGACCTGATCCGCGTCCGTCCACGGATGGGAGCCGGCGCAGGAAATCCCCGTCCCCGCGTCCGAGCCCCGCTACCCTCCGCAACGGCTCGACCGCCCATCGACGCGCTGCCCCCGCGGCGCCCGACCAGTTCGGCTTTCGCGGCTGGTGGACGCGCCCTTGCTGTTGCCGACGCCGGCTCGCTGCGCCGCACTGGCCCTCACAAGCGTCTTCTGTCAATGGTTACAACGCACGTTCCTCTCTATTTTCTCTTTGAATTTTCTTTTGAGCCGGTCAGGAAGCAAGAACATGTCGATTGACATGCCAATTGGAGATGATTTGAGGAATTTTTACGTGTTTGGTAGATGGACTTGAGAGGTCAAGGAGTTTCCATTGGGACATCGGGACATGCTCCTCCATCTCCTCCGGTGGACGACATCCAACATCGCCAGGTAGATTACTGTTTTTGCAAATTCCAGTTCTTGATGTTTAAAACTGGATGATCTGCACCCAACCCCTCTATTGTTCTATTTCTGCTTAAATCTGATTTGGTTGTTCAGTTCATGCACTTATGGACTGAAGAAAAAAATGGAAATGAAGAAGAAAAGAATAGCAATATTATCATATGCGAGGTTTGCTTTTAACCTTGGTTCCTAACCAATATTTGCTTCATAATTCTGCCGAGAGATTCACACTGTCATTCATATTATGAATATAGTTCATAACCAGTATTCTCTTTTATCTAATTATATGTACAGAAAGGAGTAATCTGAAGTGAATTCATGCTATGTTAACAGTCTAACAAACATCTTGGAGGTGTGAATGCTTTCTTGGGTCTGACAAGTAATCAATAATTGATGGTATACTGGGATTTTTCTCATACTTCTAGCACTTCCTCATTGACAATAAAGCAAGTAGTATCACAACAAAGGCTATCCAGGTATTTTTTTTCAACTATAATCCTTCCAGCTTTAGGGACTGCTCAATTGGATCTGCACAATCCAACAAAATAAATGTGCATAGTCTCTGCGACACTTTCATCCGATCATCACGAAGGTAGTTGTAGGAGTAAAAAAGTATGTCATACTGTTTTTTCAGTTCAAGCCAAAAGGCTAGGACAGGTAATACTTGTTTTTACAGTACTTGTGCAAAAAGTATGTCATACTGTTTGCTCTAGATGATTTTGATGAATTTTACAACCTTATTTTCAGTTGTTTACAGGTCTGCTTTCATGGGGTTTATTGAATCCAGGAAAGAACTGTGAGTAGTAGCGAACCAGACATGAAAAGTTTCAGAGAACTACGAAAACTCCGGTCAGTTTTGTCGGTATCTTGTGACACAGTTCCAGGACTCTATTGACTAAGGAAATGATATATATGTGTGATTTATCCTGTTAAAACTTTTAGTGTTCACTTAGGGGTGAGTGCAACCAGTAACTGAATTTAGACTACGAACTAGAGTATGACAGTAAAGTCAGGAGCATGATGGAGAACACACGGGACATTGAGGACTAATGGTCAACACTTAAATCTTGCTTTACATACAGTTCAGTTCCAAGTAGTCTGATACATAGATGGCGAGGGGAGTGCTGATTTGGGGTTGATTTTGGTAATTGTATATTTTCCTTGATGACTGTCATTTTGTTGTCCTACATGTGCTATATGATATGCATAACAACTTGAGAGCACCTTTGCTTCTCTTGATGTGCTTCGTCATACAGTTTTTTAAAGTGCACAAGCAAGCTTGCGAGTGATGACAACTACTATGACCTACAACCTTGAATCTAGGTTTTTGGGGTTGAACATAGGGGCACAGCGCGCTCTCCCATCTAACCAGTGAAGCGTAATGAAGGAAAAGCTACAATATACAAATCGTCACCGTCATTCAGTTTGTCCAAAACTGAGAAAAGCTCTTTAAAAAAACTGGGAAAAGCTCACGTGATGGAATGAGATGAGATTTCAACATCATGATTGCGTTTTATAATTTGAACGACCAAAGTAGATGGTCCCGTCAGCCCGTGTTTGACAATATGAAGGGACAAACTTGTTGATCCATTATTTTGCCAGGAAAATACAATAATTCGGAGGGCTTAAATATGGATAATAGATCTGACATAATCTAGCAAGGTGAGTGACTCAATTGCACATGTGCAAAATGGAAGTTTAAACTTCCTTGAATCTCTTGTAGGGTTTGGGGGAGATTGTCAGCGAGCCACTGATGAAAGTCCTTTTGCGATGACAATGCTAGAGAAGATTTGAAAGATCTTGGTTGGCGTGGGGCAACTTGTGTATTCCTGGATGGGGGCGCCGTCCGGTGGCAGTGGGGTGTGGCAGTTGCCGCAGCTGGGCACAACCGGGAGTCCACCTATCCAGAACACCCAACTATTTCATCCGGTGAACTGCGAAGAGCTTCTATGTGCGTCTCCGTTATATTTAACTACGACAGGCTTATGTTATCTTATCGCGAACTCATTTTTCAGTTTGTGCCCAACGTGACTGCATGTAAATATGTAATACAGCAATTTTGTTCTTCCTTTTTGTTGTTCGATTGACTCAGTATACCATCTCAAATGTCATTCCCTTTATAGCTAGCACATCATCTCCAAAGAATTTATTTAAGTTGAAATCCAGTAATTATATGTTGATCGCATAAGCAGGCTGATGGTGTCTTGGTTGAATTTTTTTATTCCTTCTCTATGGAACTAAAACTGTTCTTTCCTGAATATATTGGATCGCAAAGAACTAAACCTATGTACAATGTCTTTGGGCATATTCTGAATTTGCAGAATTAGCACAAATCTGAAAGCATATATGCAGCTCCCAGATGTTGCAGGCTAGAGGAAGGGCAGGCACTCATGCGATACCATGTATCTGGTAGTGGTTTCGTTCCCCAGACGCTATGCATTTATTGTCTGGTTTGTTCATATCTGTTAGCTCTATGTTAACCTTCTTTTAATTCCCATGATTTTCTTTGTAAGAAACCCCAGAAATATATATAGGTGTATTTTCCTGTAAAGATGCTAAATTTTGTTGGTCTTATTTTTGTGTGCACTTAATTGTCAGGTTGGACGCGCCGGGTGTGGGGACACTGCAGGACATGTTTGATTATCATGTCAGTGAATTCTGGCGAGAATGAACCAAGTGAGCTTTTGTAGCTGGTCTATTCAAAATGGATGAACGGACCAGTTAGTGTACATATAAGTTTGCACTCTGTCTTCCTGCTCATTCGTGCAATGTGTTCATGGGAGACTTATTTTAGGAAAACATAAAATAATTTTTCTTTCTGTGCGTACTACTCCAGCTTTCAAGTGCCAGGCTTCAATAAATCTGAAATTTCTATCGCTCGATTTGCAGTGTTTATTTTACGGTTACCACTGGGAAATGCTTCCTTTTAATCATTTTTATCTGGTACACATCATTGTAAGTGTATTATTTAAGAAATCAAGTCCATTCTGGAAGAATATTCACTCATGATAGTTTTAAGTTTCGGTAAAGCAGAATGTGTACATTCATTTTAAAATTGTCCAATGGATAATAGATTGTTCCGTGTAAAAGAAAATGATGCTTACAAAAAATTATGCTCGATTAGGATGTAACGATGAGTGATGCTACTTGGGATGATGCTCAATTAGGTAGAGGACACATCAATGGTGGGGTAGCCGTAGGCATAGCTAATAGGTGGAGTAGGAGAAGATGTACATATGATGGTGATGTGAGCACATACATAGGAGTGAAGCTAGCCAAGATACAACAAGCTTGCTGCGAGAAGAGGAATGGAAGAGGATTTGGAGGAGAGGAGATGGGGGCCATGGTATAAATTTAGAGGATTAGGAAAAGGGTGTGCACATGATGGCGAAATGATATGGAGTAAGCAAATGATAGAACAATGGCGTAGCCGAATGTGACGAGGGGGCAGGGGAAACCGGTCAAGATGGCGTCGAGGTGATAGGAACCATGGTGGAATTGTGTCGGAGTAGTAAAAGTTACTCACATGACAATGTGATGACATGGTGGCTTCAGAGAATCTGATGAGCAAAAGAACATGGAGAAAGATTATAGCTTGTATTCTTAATAACATGTGTGACATAGATAAAGAGAGTTAAATGAAACATATTTGATTGATGATTACATTGGTTTGTTATTCTCTAGCAACATGTTTATATGAACTATTTTACCAATGAGAATGCTAGAGCAGGGTCCTGTGAAGGAAGACTACTAATAGAATAATAAATTATTTTTCAAAATGTGGAGAAATTGGATCTGCCTTCTTTCGGGGGAGGGGCGCATCATGGGTGGTGCATGCCTCCTTCCCTTGATGGTGGTGGTGAATTGGCACTAACACTGGGACGTGATCAGGGCGGAGCACGGGGCGTTTGGCGGGGGACTCGTTGGCGGTCCGTGGAGAAGTACAGTGTTTGAAGAGAGGGTGTCATGGCGAAGATGAGGCAGGCATCATCATGTTTTAAAGAAGAGGGCTCCAGTGAGAAATGTCGAGTGAGAAGGGGAGGTTTTGCCAGGAAAACATAAAGGCCCCTTGTGAAGTGGAGTTTTTTGTGTTGGGACCATGTGTTAGAGATAAGAATAAATTGGGTAACCATATTTCTCCCCAACTTATGGGTTGGATTTGAGGGAGCTTGGACTATTGAGACTATTGAATTTTGGGGAGCCTGCTATCGTTCGTTGACGTCAGCATAACATACGAGGGAGCAATGAGTTTCGACCTTGAAGACGACGTTAATCCTTTATCTGGTTCACTTATATGCATTGTAGCCCGTAGCGTGTGTGTGAAATAGATGGATTATGGTCCCGTACCCAATAAGATGGATATGTGTGTGTGTGTTAGAGAGAGAGATGGGGAGAGAGAGTGAGGAAGAGGGAGGGAGAGAGTGTGTGTGAGGATTTGATGGTAAAAAAGATCGTCAATGTCACTTGATATGTATGAGAATATTAATATTGAACTCTTAAAATTAATATGACCCCGTTGCAATGCACGGACATTCTTCTAGTATAACTCATTTTCCTACACCAGGTCATTTTCCTCATAGTCTTGGGCAGGGAACAACTTCTAACGTGAAGGTATCTGATGCACTAGGCCGAGTATGCCGCCGTAAGCCCGATTAGCATGATTTTTTGGAAGCCAACAAAATTGTTGATCCGACATGACGCCAATGGGCATCATATAGTTGCGGCTCCGCTGAAGCCAGAGATGACAAGGAATTCATTGCGTGCGTGCTACGTTCTGGCTTTGTTTTCTCCGCTTATATGACTAGATGTTTTTTTTTTCTTCGTCTGGTTTTATGTTTCTGTTTTTTTTCTCATTTTGTACTTTCCTTTTTTCCCTGTTCTCCTTTTCAGATTTTTTTTGTTTTGTGTTTCTATGTTATAGACATTTACCAATTTTTCATACAAGAAAAATATTCCTTATATGACAAACTTTTTTTAATGCACACTAGGTATTTTGAAATATACGCTGAACTTTTTATACATACACGAACTTTTTTTATTTGAATACATAACAGACAATTTTCGGAAGTATTTATTTAAATTACTGATGGGTTTTTAAATATTTATCTACATAAAAATATAAGCCAGTTTTTATGGAGAAAACACGATGGAAAAAACAAAGAAAAAAATGTTAGCACAAGAGTGGGCCAGCCCATTTGGCCAGGATTTCAGGCGTAACCTCCCCTGTTTGACAACCCTTTGTTCTTTCTTCTTTTCTCTTTTACGTATTTCCCTTTTTAAAAGTAATTCGTGAATTTAACAAATGTTCATGATTTAAAAATTATTAGGGAAATGATATGTGTCAACCAGGGGTGGCTTCATTGTAGCCAGGGCAAATGGGTCGGTCCACTTTGCCCCACTAGCATTCTTTTTCTTTGGTGTTTCTCAGGTTTTCAAAAATACATTGGTTGTACCCCTAAGAAAATCCATTGTTGTTTTTAGGAGCTAGATATTTAAAAACCTAGTTTAAAAAATGTTTCAGTATGTATTTCATAGAAAGTATTAGTGTATATTAAGAAAAGTTCATCCTATATTAAAAATGGTTTCACTGTGTATTTAAGAAAGGTTCATCATACATTAATAATGTTCCATGTACAAACAAAAATGTTCATTGTATATTAAAAAATGTTGAGTGTGTATTTGAAAAATGTTCACCCTATACTAAAAAAGTTCAGTGTGTATGAAAAATGATCATAGTATATTAGATAAAAGGTTCGCTTTATATTGCAAAAACTATAAAAATATGTGCAAAAAATTTAAAAATAATATGAAAAGAAGTAAAGAAAAAAGAGAGGACGAAAAAACCCCGAAACAGAATGGTAGTTACATGGGCTGGCCCATCTGGTGGAGTCTTGACTGAAGCCTCGAATATATGATGTAAGCAGGCGTCATATATGATTGGCCCAAAACTCAACCATCTATGAGCCTTTGCAATGATTTGGCGTTTTCAGCCGTCTGATCGCTCAGTTGAACGCTCTAGATCTCATGGTGGTGCCACCACTCGCGTCTGGCTGTTTTTCTCTGTTACACCAACGCTACCCTCTCGGCCCACTACAACCGAGTTGCTACACCGCGGGCTTACCTGTGCATTTTTTCTTTTGGGCCGAATGGTACTTACATGTGTAGATAGGCCCAGAAGTAGTGCTTTCAGCATGGAGGCAGCAAGGTCGATGAAGATTGCCTCCCCAATGGTTTCCCCCTCCAGCAGATTGTCGGAAAAAGCCTCTAGATGGGATCGCCGAAGAATAGAGGCTTGCGGCGGTGGAATAATTGTTTCGGGTCTCGCTCTGGGGGTTTCTGAATATTTGTAAATTTATGGAGATGGAATTAGGGCAAAAGGAACCATGGTGGGCCCACAAGCTCACATGGTGCCCCCGGGGGCCCACCACCTGAGCTTTGTGGCCGCCTCGATCATCGTTTGGTACCTCCCCGAAGCTTTTTGGGTCTTTTCTGGTCCAAAAAACCACTGTAAAGTTTCATCACATTTGGACTTCGTTTGGTATAGTTTTTCTGTGAAACAAAGAAATAAGCAAAAAACAATAACTGGTGTTGGGCACTAAGTCAATAGGTTAGTCAAAAAATAATAATATAAAATGGTATCTAAAGCATACAAGATTGATAATATAATAGCATGAAACAATCAAAATTGTAGATATGTTGGAGATGTATCAGCTGGCCAAGACGTAATTTGGACAAACCCCCCACTTTGGTAAGTGGCAAGCACATCTTGATGGGTTAATTCTAGAGCACAAATTAAGATCATATTTGGTCCCGTCACAAATATATGGTTATAATTAAGCATAATACCTCATACCCATGCCTATTTTTATTATAAGTGTTCTTCCTGTGTCAGTTTGATTTACGATCCAGTCAAAAGTTGGAATTAATTCTTTAGCAAAAACTTGTTTGAGACCCTAGCTCAAAGGGCGCCGCCCTCCTGTGGGTTTGATAACTCAGGTTGACCTCTAGGGGAAAACCCGAGAATCCTTTTAGATCCATTTCCGGATCACCAAAGAAAGTAGTCACCCAATAGGCTTTATGTTCTAAGTTCTAACTCAAGAGATAAATGATAAGTTTTTTCGTAAGCCATTTTATAAGGGGATGATACGTCCATTTTGCATCATGTTTTCCTACCGTTATCTATCATATTTTGGGTCATTATTTCACTTTATGATACTATTCTGATGTCTTTTCTCTCTTATTTTGCAAGTTTCACATGAAGAGGGAGATTGCCGGCAGCTGGAATTCTGAACCGGAAAAGGATATAGTAGAGACAACTATTCTGCACAACTCCAAATGACCTGAAAAATTCCGGAGAATTATTTTTGGAATATATAAAAAATATAGGCGGAAGAAATACCAGGACGGCGGCACTAGGGAGCGACAAGCTCAGGGGCACGCCCACCAAACTTGTGGCCCCCTGACAAGCCTCCGGTGCCCATCTTCTGCTATATGAAGCCATTTTCCCTAGAAGAAAAAAAATTAGAAGAAGACTTTCGAGATGAAGCGCCGCCGTCTCGAGGCGGAACCTGGGCATAAGCACTTTTGCTCTCCGGTGGAGCGATTCCACCGGGGACACTTCCCTCCGGGAGGGAAAGTGGAAGCCATCGACATCACCAACGATCCTCTCATTGTGGTAGGACTAATCTTCATCAACATCTTCACCAGAACCATCTCATCTTAAACCCTAGTGCATCTCTTGTATTCAATCTTTGTCCCAAAACCTCGGATTGATACCTCTGGGTTGCTAGTAGTGTTGATTGCATCTTGTAGTTGATGCTAGTTGGTTTATTTGGTGGAAGATTAGATGTTGAGATCTCAAGCATATTCAATACACCTCTGATCTTGAACATGAATATGATTTTGTGAGTAGTTAATTTTGTTCTTGAGGACATGGGAGAATTCTTGTTATAAGTAATCATGTGATGTTGGTATTCGTTCGATATTTTGATGATATAGTAAGTTGTTGCTTCCTTTGGTGGTGTCATGTGAACGTTGACTACATGACACTTCACCATACTGGGGCCTAAGGGAAGGCATTGTGGAGTAATAAGTAGATGATGGGTTGCTAGAGTGACACAAGCTTAAACCCTAGTTTATGGTTTATTCCGTAAGGGGCTGATTTGGATCTATATGTTCCATGCTATGGTAGAATCTTTGTATTATTTGCTTCATCTTATTGGGAAAAGATCATTTATGTGTTGAACTATTAGTGTTTCTTTATTTATTGGATCTAATGGATTATTTATGATTGTGTTTTCATCATTATGTGTTGAATTATGAGAGAGTTTCTTTAATATTTGGGAACCCTTGATATTTGTGTTGAATTATCAACATACAGGGTTCCCATCAAATTAATTTGTGATTTGCCATGCATGAACCCCTAGCTAATTTGGCTACCTCATGAGTACACTATTGGATGGAGTCATCTTCATGTAAAAATATGAAGATTAATTCAATAATAGTGAGATTTCAAATGGACACACACACACTGTATTCAATTCAATGATTTTTAAATATTTTTGGCTCAATATATTTGGCCCAATGTTAACTATCCCCATATATTAATATTTGGCTCAGTTCAGTGGATTGAGGAAACAATATGCATATAACCCCTATATGCAACCCTACTTTTTGGGGTATGGTGCACAAATTCAACATTGCGAGCGACTCTTTTTTTCTAGCTTTTTTATGCAATATGGCCGAAATTAATTCCAAACTTTGTTCCACCATCTCATATTATTTTACAGATTAGCCGATCCATGAGGAGGAACGCGGCTGTGGGCTCTCGTTGCTGGCACGACGGGTGGCTGATACGTCTCCAACGTATCTATAATTTTGATTGTTCCATGCTATTATAGTATCAATCTTGAACATTTTATATACACTTACAAGAAATTATGTATCATTTTTTGGGACTAACCTATTAACTTAGTGTCCAGTGCCAGTTGTTGTTTTTTGCCTGTTTTTGGTTTTTCAGATTATCAGTACCAAACGAAGTCCAAATGCCACGAAACTTTTTGGAGATTTTTTCTGGACATACGAGACCCTGAAAGCGTCGGGAGGGGATAAGAAGATGGACCAGTGGCCCACAAGGCACCAGGGCGCGCCCTGGTGGTTCGTGGGGCCCATGTGGCTCCGTTTGACCTAACTCCGCCTCTGTAAATTCTTTAAAATCAGGAAACCAACAAAGGAGTCCACGGAATACTTTTTTCGCCACTGTAAGTTCCTGTTCTCGAGAGATCCCATTCGGAGGCCTTTTTCGGCACTCTGTCGGAGGGGGAATCAATCACGAAGGGGCTCTACATCAACCTTGCTGTCCTTCCAATGATGTGTGAGTAGTTTACCACAGACCTACGGGTCCATAGTTAGTAGCTAGATGGATTCTTCTCTCTATTTGATCTTCAATACAATGTTCTCCTCGACGTTCTTGGAGTTCTATCCGATGTAATCCCTTTTTGTGGTGTGTTTGTTGGGATTCGATGAATTATGAGTTTATGATTAGATTATCGATAAATATTATTTGAGTTTTCTCTGGACTCTTTTATGCATGATTATTATAGCTTCGTTTTTCTCTCCAATCTATTGATTTGGTGTGGCCAACTAGATTGATTTACGTTGAGGCAGCCTTCAAGACGAGCTTGGACGTCTCTCTCCCTCTCCCGTCCGAAGAATAGGGGTGAATTTTTACATCTCCCGGCCAATCCACCTCTACGCCGCCATTGCGCCGGATCCCTCGTCCTACGTCTGCCGCTCCGGCGGCGGGAGGGCGGGGGGGTCCTCGTCTCACGGCTGTAATTAGTGTGGGGTCTATAGGGTTATCGGCTGGCGGCGGTGAGGAGGTGGTGGCATTGCCGGTGTGGTTTTTGTTGTAGGTGTGCGTCCCCTTTGACTCCGACGCTTGGTCGAGCTCCATGAGGGTGCGCCTGCTTCCCCAGCACTCGTGAATCGACGGATTCGTGTTGTGCTTCCTTCCCCAGTCAGATCCCGCGGGGCGGCGGATCTGGGATGTGAAGATCTCGAAGGTGACGATATGGTGGTTTGCGGTGGAGCCGATGTTCCTGGGCATTACCTCTCTGGAGGCTATGAGTGAGGACTTCCCGGTTTCCATGGGGATGCTTTCGTCGATCCAAGGCGGATGGGCGAGCACAGGCGGCGGCACGTCTTCCTCTCATTCGGGATGCCGGCAATGTTGGAGCTCAGAAGGACTCCTTTGTATTATCTACTGTTTTCTGGGCTTTTCTCTAAGATTGAATTATCTATGAAATTGTTATCTTCTCGCAAAAAAAGATTTTATGTTGGAATGGGAGAGGTGCTTTGTAATGGGTTTGATCTTCTTGTGCTCAATCCCAGTGACAGAAGGGACTTGACATGTATTAATTGTATTGTTGTTTTTAAGGATAAAAAGATGGGGTTTATTCATGCATGAGTTTACGTTGTCAACATCATGTCATCTTGCTTAAGGCGTTACTCCGTTCTTTATGAACTTAATACTCTAGATACTGTTGGAAATATGCCCTAGAGGCAATAATAAATTGATTATTATTATATTTCCTTGTTCATGATAATCGTTTATTATCCATGCTAGAATTGTATTGATAGGAAACTCAGATACATGTGTGGATACATAGACAACACCATGTCCCTAGTAAGCCTCTAGTTGACTAGCTCGTTGATCAATAGATGGTTACGGTTTCCTGACTATGGACATTGGATGTCATTGATAACGGGATCACATCATTAGGAGAATGATGTGATGGACAAGACCCAATCCTAAGCATAGCACAAGATCGTGTAGTTCGTATGCTAAAGCTTTTCTAATGTCAAGTATCATTTCCTTAGACCATGAGATTGTGCAACTCCCGGATATCGTAGGAGTGCTTTGGGTGTGCCAAACGTCACAACGTAACTGGGTGGCTATAAAGGTACACTACAGGTATCTCTGAAAGTGTCTGTTGGGTTGGCACGAATCGAGACTGGGATTTGTCACTCCGTGTAAACGGAGAGGTATCTCTGGGCCCACTCGATAGGACATCATCATAATGTGCACAATGTGATCAAGGAGTTTATCACGGGATGATGTGTTATGGAACGAGTAAAAGAGACTTGCCGGTAACAAGATTGAACAAGGTATCGGGATACCGACGATCGAATCTCGGGCAAGTATCGTACCGCTAGACAAAGGGAATTGTATACGGGATTGATTAAGTCCTTGACATCGTGGTTCATCCGATGAGATCATCGTGGAACATGTGGGAGCCAACATGGGTATCCAGATCCCGCTATTGGTTATTGACCGGAGAGTCATCTCGGTCATGTCTGCATGTCTCCCGAACCCGTAGGGTCTACACACTTAAGGTTCGGTGATGCTAGGTTTATAGAGATATTAGTATGTGGTAACCCGAATGTTGTTCAGAGTCCCGGATGAGATCCCGGACGTCACGAGGAGTTTCGGAATGGTCCGGAGGTAAAGAATTATATATAGGAAGTGCTATTTCGGCCATCGGGACAAGTTTTGGGGTCACCGGTATTGTACCGGGACCACCGGAAGGGTCCCGGGTGTCCACCGGGTGGGGCCACCTGCCCCGGGGGCCACATGGGCTGTAGGGGGTGCGCCTTGGCCTACATGGGCCAAGGGCACCAGCCCCTAGAGGCCCATGCTCCAAAGGGATAAGAGGAAAAGGGAGAGTCCTAAAGGGGGAAGGCACCTCCGAGGTGCCTTGGGGAGGATGGACTCCTCCCCCCCCCTTGGCCGCACCCTTCCTTGGAGGAAGGGGCAAGGCTGCACCCTCCCCCTCTCCCTTGGCCCTATATATAGTGGGGGGGAAGGGAGGGCAACCATACCTAAGCCCTGGCGCCTCCCTCTCCCTCCCATGACACATCTCCCTCCTCCCGCAGCGCTTGGCGAAGCCCTATTGGAATCCCGCTACTTCCACCACCACGCCGTTGTGCTGTTGGATCTCCATCAACCTCTCCTCCCCCCTTGCAGGATCAAGAAGGAGGAGACGTTGCTGCTCCGTACGTGTGTTGAACGCGGAAGTGCCGTCCGTTCGGCGCTAGGATCATCGGTGATTTGGATCACGACGAGTACGACTCCATCAACCCCGTTCTCTTGAACGCTTCCGCGCGCGATCTACAAGGGTATGTAGATCCACTCCTCCCTCGTTGCTAGATGACTCCATAGATAGATCTTGGTGACCCGTAGGAAAATTTTGAATTTATGCTACGTTCCCCAACAGATGCATGATACGTCTCCAACGTATCTATAATTTTTGAGTGCTCCATGCTATATTATCTACTGTTTTGAATGTTTATGGGCTTTATTATACACTTTTATATCATTTTTGGGACTAACCTATTAACCCAAAGCCCAGTGCGAGTTTCTGTTTTTACCCTGTTTTAGGGTTTCGAAGAAAACGAAAATCAAACGGAGTCCAATTGACCTGAAACCTCACGGAACTCATTTTTGGAAGGAAAGAAGCCCAGAAGACTTGGAGTGCACGTCGGGGGACCTACGAGGAGGCCACAAGGCAGGGGCGCGCCCACCCCCTGGGCGCGCCCTCCACCCTCGTGGGCCCCTCATGCCCCCCCTAACGTATTTCTTCTGCATATACCCTAAAAACATCCAGGAGCACAATAGATCGGGTGTTCTGCCGCCAGAAGCCTCCGTAGCCACCGAAAACCAATCTAGACCCGTTCTGGCACCCTGCTGGAGGGGGCAATCCCTCTCCGGTGGCCATCTTCATCATCCCGGTGCTCTCCATGACGAGGAGGGAGTAGTTCTCCCTCGGGGCTGAGGGTATATACCAGTAGCTATGTGTTTCATCTCTCTCTCTCTCTCTCTCTCTCTCTCTCTCTCTCGTGTTCTTGAGGTGATACGATCTTGATGTATCGCGAGCTTTGCTATTATATTTGGATCCTATGATGTTTCTTCCCCCCTCTACTCTCTTGTAATGAATTGAGTATCCCCTTTGAAGTTATCCTATCGGATTGAGTCTTTAAAGATTTTAGAACACTTGATGTATGTCTTGCCGTGGATATCTGTGGTGACAATGGGATATCACGTGATTCACTTGATGTATGTTTTGGTGATGAACTTGCGGGTTCCACCCATGAACCTATGCATAGGGGTTGGCACACGTTTTCGTCGTGATTCTCCGGTAGAACTTTGGGGCACTCTTTGAGGTCCTTTGTGTTGGTTGAATAGATGAATCTGAGATTGTGTGATGCATATCGTACAATCATACCCACGGATACTTGAGGTGACATTGGAGTATCTAGGTGACATTAGGGTTTTGGTTGATTTGTGTCTTAAGGTGTTATTCTAGTAAGAACTCTAGGGCTGTTTGTGACACTTATAGGAATAGCCCAACGGATTGATTGGAAAGAATAACTTTGAGGTGGTTTCGTACCCTACCATAATCTCTTTGTTTGTTCTCCGCTATTAGTGACTTTGGAGTGACTCTTTGTTGCATGTTGAGGGATAGTTATGTGATCCAATTATGTTATTATTGTTGAGGGAACTTGCACTAGTGAAAGTATGAACCCTAGGCCTTGTTTCAACGCATTGCAATACCGTTTACGCTCACTTTTATCATTAGATACCTTGCTGTTTTTATATTTTCAGATTAAAAATACCTTTATCTACCATCCATATTGCACTTGTGTCACCATCTCTTCGCCGAACTAGTGCACCTATACAATTTACCATTGTATTGGGTGTGTTGGGGACACAAGAGACTCTTTGTTATTTGGTTGCAGGGTTGCTTGAGAGAGACCATCTTCATCCTACGCCTCCTACGGATTGATAAACCTTAGGTCATCCACTTGAGGGAAATTTGCTACTGTCCTACAAACCTCTGCACTTGGAGGCCCAACAACGTCTACAAGAAGAAGGTTGTGTAGTAGACATCAAGCTCTTTTCTGGCGCCGTTGCCGGGGAGGTTAGCGCTTGAAGGTATATCTTTAGATCTTGCAATCGAGTCTTTTAGTTTCTTGTTCTATCACTAGTTTATTTTATAAAATAAAATAAAAACATGGAATTGAGTTTGTCTCATACGCTTCACCTTTTTAATATCTTTCGTGAGTATGATGGAAAGGATAATTGTGCTCAAGTGCTAGAAGAAGAAATCTATAAAATGTTTAGCACTAAATATTTGAATGATGAGCATGATTGCAATGTTGTTAGTACGAATTCTTTGAATATCCATGGTGCTAATGATATGCAAAGCCACAAGCTTGGGGAAGCTATGTTTGATGAAGATGATATTTTTTGTCCCCCAAGTTTTGATGAGCAAATTTATTATGATGAAAGCATGCCTCCTATCTATGATGATTATTGTGATGACTTGTATGCTATAAAGAATAATGATAACCATGAAACTTGTCATCATGATTTTAGTTTTCAATTGGATTATGCCTCACATGATAGTTACTTTGTTGAGTTTGCTCCCACTACTATTCATGAGAAGAAATTTGCGTATGTGGAGAGTAATAAAAATTCTATGCTTGTGCATCATGAAAATAGTCCTTTATGTGATACTTATATTGTTGAATTCATTCATGATGCTACTGAAATTATTATGAGGGAGGAACATATGCTTGTAGGAATTGCAATAATATCAAGTTTCCTCTCTATGTGCTTAAAGTTTTGAAGTTATGCTTGTTTTACCTTCCTATGCAAGTTGATTCTTGTTCCCACAAGTTGTTCGCTCACAAAATCCCTATGCATAGTAAGTGGGTTAGGATTAAATGTTCTAGTAATATTCTTCATGATGCTCTCTTTATATTTCAATTCTTATCTTTTATGTGAGCATCATTGACATCATCATGCCTAGCTAGGGGCGTTAAACGATAGCGCTTGTTGGGAGGCAACCAAATTTTATTTTTGTTCCTTGCTTTTTGTTCCTGTTTAGTAATAAATAATTCATCTAGCCTCTGTTTAGATGTGGTTTTTTGCTTTTAGTTAGTGTTTGTGCCAAGTAGAACCTTTGGGAAGACTTGGGTGAAGTCTTTATGATCATGCTGTAAAAACCAGAAACTTTAGCGCTCACGAGAATTACTGCCATTTTTATTTGGAGAGTGCTATTTAGTTAATTATTTTTCTAATATGATTAATAGATAAATTCCTCAGGTCCAGCAATTTATTTGAGAATTTTATGAGTTCCAGAAGTATACGTTTGATCCAGATTACTACAGACTGTTCTGTTTTTGACAGATTCTGTTTTTCATGTGTTGTTTACTTATTTTGATGAATCTATGGCTAGTAAAATAGTTTATAAACCATAGAGAAGTTGGAATACAGTAGGTTTAACACCAATATAAATAAATAATGAGTTCATTACAGTACCTTGAAGTGGTGATTTATTTTCTTATACTAACGGAGCTTACGAGTTTTCTGTTAAGTTTTGTGTTGTGAAGTTTTCAAGTTTTGGGTAAGGATTCGATGGACTATGGAATAAGGAGTGGCAAGAGCCTAAGATTGGGGATTACCATGGCACCCCAAGGTAATATTCAAGGACAACCAAGATCCTAAGCTTGGGGATGCCCCGGAAGGCATCCCCTCTTTCGTCTTCGTTCATCGGTAACTTTACTTGGAGCTATATTTTTATTTACGACATGATATGTGTTTTGCTTGGACCGTCAATTTATTTTGTTAGGATTTGCTTTCTGTTATTTAGAACAATGTTTTGCATCTTTTATTTCAATAAAAGTGGCATTGATAGCCTTTACTATGCCTATGTTACAAGTATACATGTTGCTGTTTGAAAACAGAATGTTTACCGCTGTTGCAATAATTCCCTAGAAAAGTCAGAATGTGATAAAATGTTGAAACCTTTTGCATATTAAGCTCTGATAAATTTACTACAGTGGGAATTTTCTTTCATAATTTTTGGAGCTAGGGAAGTATGGATGTTGCAGCATTCTTTACAGACTATCCTGTTTAGGCAGATTGCTGTTATGTTTGCATTGTTTGGATATGTTTGCTTCTTTAATGATTCTATTTGAGGATAGGACTATTAAATATGCAGAGGAATTTAGTATGCAATGTTGAATAATAATTTTAGTGATTTTCTACAGTAGAGTATGATAAGGTCTTGCAATGGTTTATACTAACTTATCTCACGAGTCCTTGTTGAGTTTTGTGTGGATGAAGCTTTTGAGATTTAGGGAGACCGTGATATGAGAGGAATTAAGGAGAAACAAAAGCTCAAGATTGGGATGACCAAGGCACCCCAAGATAATATTTCAAGAAGTCTCAAGCGTCTAAGCTTGGGGATGTTGGGTAACGTAGTAATTTCAAAAAAATTCCTACGCACACGCAAGATCATGGTGATGTATAGCAACGAGAGGGGAGAGTGTTGTCTATGTACCCTCGTAGACCGACAGTGGAAGCATTATGACAACGCAGTTGATGTAGTCGTACGTCTTCACGGCCCGACCGATCGAGCACCGAAACTACGGCACCTCCGAGTTCTAGCACACGTTCATCTCGATGATGATCCCCGGACTCTGATCCAGCAAAGTGTCGGGGAAGAGTTCCGTCAGCACGACGGCGTGGTGATGGCCTTGATGTTCTACTGTCGCAGGGCTTCGCCTAAGCACCACTACAATATTATCGAGGACTATGGTGGAGGGGGGCACCGCACACGGCTAAGAGAACGATCTTGAAGATCAACTTGTGTGTCTAGAGGTGCCCCCTGCCCCCGTATATAAAGGAGCAAGGGGGGGGGGTGCGGCCGGCCCTAGGAGGAGGCGCGCAGGAGGAGTCCTACTCCTACCGGGAGTAGGACTCCCCCCTTTCCCTAGTTGGATTAGGAGTTGGGGGGAAGGAGGAGAGGGAAGAAAGGAAAGGGGGGGCGCCGCCCCCCTCCTTGTCAAATTCGGACTTGGGAGGGAAGGGGCGTGCGGCAGCCCCTAGGCCTCCTCTCCTCTTCCTTCACTAGGCCCATTAAGGCCCATTAGGTTACCGGGGGGTTCCGGTAACCTCCCGGTACTCCGGTAAAATGCCGATTTCACCCGGAACACTTCCGATGTCCAAACATAGGCTTCCAATATATCAATCTTTATGTCTCGACCATTTCGAGACTCCTCGTCATGTCCGTGATCACATCCGGGACTCCGAACAAACTTCGGTACATCAAAATATATAAACTCATAATGAAACTGTCATCGTAACGTTAAGCGTGCGTACCCTACGGGTTCGAGAACAATGTAGACATGACCGAGACATGTCTCCAGTCAATAACCAATAGCGGAACATGGATGCTCATATTGGATCCTACATATTCTACGAAGATCTTTATCGGTCAGACCGCATAACAACATATGTTGTTCCCTTTGTCATCGGTATGTTACTTGCCCGAGATTCGATCGTTGGTATCTCAATACCTAGTTCAATCTCGTTACCGGCAAGTCTCTTTACTCATTTCGTAATACATCATCTCGCAACTAACTCATTAGTTGCAATGCTTGCAAGGCTTATGTGATGTGCATTACTGAGAGGGCCCAGAGATACCTCTCCGACAATCGGAGTGACAAATCCTAATCTCAAAATACGCCAACCCAACATGTACCTTTGGAGACACCTGTAGAGCTCCTTTATAATCACCCAGTTACATTGTGATGTTTGGTAGCACACAAAGTGTTCCTCCGGCAAACGGTAGTTGCATAATCTCATAGTCATAGGAACATGTATAAGTCATGAAGAAAGCAATAGCAACATACTAAACGATCGGGTGCTAAGCTAATGGAATGGGTCATGTCAATCACATAATTCTCCTAATGATGTGATCCCGTTAATCAAATGACAACACATGTCTATGGTTAGGAAACATAACCATCTTTGATTAACGAGCTAGTCAAGTAGAGGCACACTAGTGACGTTTAGTTTGTCTATGTATTCACACAAGTATTATGTTTCCGGATAATACAATTCCAGCATGAATAATAAACATTTATCATGATATAAGGAAATAAATAATAACTTTATTATTGCCTCTAGGGCATATTTCCTTCAGGGGATGCACTTGCACTAGAGTCAATAATCTAGATTACACAGTAATGATTCTAACACTCATGGAGCTTTGGTGCTGATCATGTTTTGCTCGTGGAAGAGGCTTAGTCAACGGGTCTGCTACATTCAGATCCGTATGTATCTTGCAAATCTCTATGTCTCCCACCTGGACTAGATCCCGGATGGAATTGAAGCGTCTCTTGATGTGCTTGGTTCTCTTATGAAATCTGGATTTCTTTTGCCAAGGCAATTGCAGCAGTATTGTCACAAAAGATTTTCATTGGACCCGATGCACTAGGTATGACACCTAGATCGGGTATGAACTCCTTCATCCAGACTCCTTCATTTGCTGCTTCCGAAGCAGCTATGTACTCTGCTTAACATGTAGATCCCGCCACAACGCTTTTGTTTAGAACTGCACCAACTGACAGCTCCACTGTTTAATGTAAACACATATCCGGTTTGCGATTTAGAATCGTCCGGATCAGTGTCAAAGCTTGCATCAATGTAACCATTTACGATGAGCTCTTTGTCTCCTCCATTTACGAGAAACATATCCTTAGTCCTTTTCAGGTATTTCAGGATGTTCTTGACCGCTGTCCAGTGATCCACTCCTGGATTACTTTGGTACCTCCCTGCTAGACTTATAGCAAGACATACATCAGGTCTGGTACACAACATTGCATACATGATAGAGCCTATGGCTGAAGCATAGGGAACATCTTTCATTTTCTCTCTATCTTCTGTAGTGGTCGGGCATTGAGTCTTACTCAATTTCACACCTTGTGACACAGGCAAGAATCCTTTCTTTGCTTGATCCATTTTGAACTTCTTCAAAACTTTGTCAAGGTATGTGCTTTGTGAAAGTCCAATTAAGCGTCTTGATCTATCTCTATAGATCTTAATGCCCAATATGTAAGCAGCTTCACCGAGGTCTTTCATTGAAAAACTCTTATTCAAGTATCCCTTTATGCTATCCAGAAATTCTATATCATTTCCGATTAGTAATATGTCATCTACATATAATATCAGAAATGCTACAGAGCTCCCACTCACTTTCTTGTAAATACAGGCTTCTCCAAAAGTCTGTACAAAACCAAATGCTTTGATCACATTATCAAAGCGTTTATTCCAACTCCGAGAGGATTGCACCAGTCCATAAATGGATCGCTGGAGCTTGCACACTTTGTTAGCTCCCTTTGGATCGACAAAACCTTCTAGTTGCATCATATACAACTCTTCTTCCAGAAATCCATTCAGGAATGCAGTTTTGACATCCATCTGCCAAATTTCATAATCATAAAATGCGGCAATTGCTAACATGATTCGGACAGACTTAAGCATCGCTACGGGTGAGAAGGTCCCATCATAGTCAATCCCTTGAACTTGTCGAAAACCTTTTGCGACAAGTCGAGCTTTGTAGACAGTAACATTACCGTCAGCGTTAGTCTTCTTCTTGAAGATCCATTTATTCTCAATTGCTTGCCGATCATTGGGCAAGTCAACCAAATTCCACACTTTGTTCTCATACATGGTTCCCATCTCAGATTTCATGGCTTCAAGCCATTTTGCGGAATCTGAGCTCACCATCACTTCTCCGTAGTTCGTAGGTTCATCATGATCTAGTAGCATGACTTCCAGAACAGGATTACCGTACCACTCTGGTGCGGATCTTACTCTGGTTGATCTACGAGGTTCACTAGTATCTTGTTCTGAAGTTTCATGATCATCATCATTAGCTTCCTCTCTAATTGGTGTAGGTGATGTACTACTTTCCAATAAGGGAGCAGGTACAGTTACCTCATCAAGTTCTACTTTCCTCCCACTCACTTCTTTCGAGAGAAACTCCTTCTCTAGAAAGTTTCCGAATTTAGCAACAAAAGTCTTGCCTTCGGATCTGTGATAGAAGGTGTATCCAATAGTTTCCTTTGGATATCCTATGAAGACACATTTCTCCTATTTGGGTTTGAGCTTATCAGGTTGAAGCTTTTTCACATAAGCATCGCAGCCCCAAACTTTCAGAAACGACAACTTTGGTTTCTTGCCAAACCACAGTTTATAAGGCATCGTCTCAACGGATTTTGATGGTGCCCTATTTAACGTGAATGCGGTCGTCTCTAAAGCATAACCCCAAAACGATAGCGGTAAATCAGTAAGAGACATCATAGATCGCACCATATCTAGTAAAGTACGATTACGACGTTCGGACACACCATTACGCTGTGGTGTTCTGGGTGGCATGAGTTGCGAAACTATTCCGCATTGTTTCAAATGTACACCAAACTCGTAACTCAAATATTCTCCTCCATGATCAGATCGTATGAATTTTATTTTCTTGTTACGATGATTTTCAACTTCACTCTAAAATTCTTTGAACTTTTCAAATGTTTTAGATTTATGTTTCATTAAGTAGATATACCCATATCTGCTTAAGTCATCTGTGAAGGTGAGAAAATAACGATATCCGCCACGAGCCTCAACATTCATCGGGCCACATACATCTGTATGTATGATTTCCAACAAATCTGTTGCTCTCTCCATAGTACCGGAGAACGGTGTTTTGGTCATCTTGCCCATAAGGCACGGTTCACAAGTACCAAGTGATTCATAATCAAGTGGTTCCAAAAGTCCATCAGTATGGAGTTTCTTCATGCGCTTTACACCGATATGACCTAAACAGCAGTGCCACAAATAAGTTGCACTATCATTATCAACTCTGCATCTTTTGGCTTCAACATTATGAATATGTGTGTCACTACTATCGAGATTTAATAAGAATAGACCACTCTTCAAGGGTGCATGACCATAAAAGATATTACTCATATAAATAGAACAACCATTATTCTCTGATTTAAATGAATAACTGTCTCGCATCAAACAAGATCCAGATATAATGTTCATGCTTAATGCTGGCACCAAATAACAATTATTTAGGTCTAATACTAATCCCGAAGGTAGATGTAGAGGTAGCGTGCCGACCGCGATCACATCGACTTTGGAACCATTTCCCACGCGCATCGTCACCTCGTCCTTAGCCAATCTTCGCTTAATCCGTAGTCCCTGTTTCGAGTTGCAAATATTAGCAACAGAACCAGTATCAAATACCCAGGTGCTACTGCGAGCATTAGTAAGGTACACATCAATAACATGTATATCACATATACCTTTGTTCACCTTGCCATCCTTCTTATCCACCAAATACTTGGGGCAGTTCCGCTTCCAGTGACCAGTCTGCTTGTAGTAGAAGCACTCAGTTTAAGGCTTAGGTCCAGATTTGGGTTTCTTCTCCTGAGCAGCAACTTGCTTGCTGTTCTTTTTGAAGTTCCCATTCTTCTTCCCTTTGCCCTTTTTCTGGAAACTAGTGGTCTTGTTGACCATCAACACTTGATGCTCCTTTTTGATTTCTTCCTCCACAGCTTTCAGCATTGCGAAGAGCTCGGGAATTGTCTTATTCATCCCTTGCATATTATAGTTCATCACGAAGCTCTTGTAGCTAGGTGGAAGTGATTGGAGAATTCTGTCAATGACGCAATCATTTGGAAGATTAACTCCCAATTGAATTAAGTGATTATTATACCCAGACATTTTGAGTATATGCTCACTGACAGAACTGTTCTCCTCCATCTTGCAGCTATAGAACTTATTGGAGACTTCATATCTCTCAATCCGGGCATTTGCTTGAAATATTAACTTCAACTCCTGGAACATCTCATATGCTCCATGACGTTCAAAACGTCGTTGAAGTCCCGATTCTAAGCCGTAAAGCATGGCACACTGAACTATCGAGTAGTCATTAGCTTTGCTCTGCCAGCCGTTCATAACATCTGGTGTTGCTCCAGCAGCAGGCATGGCACCCAGCGGTGCTTCCAGGACATAATTCTTCTGTGCAGCAATGAGGATAATCCTCAAGTTATGTACCTAGTCCGTGTAATTGCTACCATCATCTTTCAACTTTGCTTTCTCAAGGAACGCATTAAAATTCAATGGAACAACAGCACGGGCCATCTATCTACAATCAAACATAAACAAGCAAGATACTATCAGGTACTAAGTTCATGATAAATTTAAGTTCAATTAATCATATTACTAAAGAACTCCCACTTAGATAGACATCCCTCTAATCCTCTAAGTGATCACGTGATCCAAATCAACTAAACCATGTCCGATCATCACGTGGGATGGAGTAGTTTCATTGGTGAACATCACTATGTTGATCATATCTACTATATGATTCACGCTCGACCTTTCGGTCTCCGTGTTCCTAGGCCATATCTGTATATGCTTGGCTCGTCAAGTATAACCTGAGTATTCCGCGTGTGCAACTGTTTTGTACCCGTTGTATTTGAACGTAGAGCCTATCACAACCGATCATCACGTGGTGTCTCAGCACGAAGAACTTTCACAACGGTGCATACTCAGGGAGAACACTTCTTGATAATTAGTGAGAGATCATCTTAAAATGCTACCGTCAATCAAAGCAAGATAAGATGCATAAAAGATAAACATCACATGCAATCAATATAAGTGATATGATATGGCCATCATCATCTTGTGCTTGTGATCTCCATCTTCGAAGCACCGTCATGATCACCATCGTCACCGGCGCGACACCTTGATCACCATCATAGCATCGTTGTCGTCTCGCCAATCTTATGCTTCCACGACTATCGCTACCGTTTAGTGATAAAGTAAAGCATTACAGCGCAATTGCATTGCATACAATAAAGCGACAACCATATGGCTCCTGCCAGTTGCCGATAACTCGGTTACAAAACATGATCATCTCATACAATAAAATTTAGCATCATGTCTTGACCATATCACATCACAACATGCCCTGCAAAAACAAGTTAGACGTCTTCTACTTTGTTGTTACAAGTTTTATGTGGCTGCTACGGGCTTAAGCAAGAACCAATCTTACATACGCATCAAAACCACAATGATAGTTTGTCAAGTTGGTGCTGTTTTAACCTTCACAAGGACCGGGCGTAGCCACACTTGGTTCAACTAAAGTTGGAGAAACTGACACCCGCCAGCCACCTGTGTGCAAAGCACGTCGGTAGAACCAGTCTCGCGTAAGCGTACACGTAATGTCGGTCCAGGCCACTTCATCCAACAATACCACCGAACCAAAGTATGACATGCTGGTAAGCAGTATGACTTATATCACCCACAACTCACTTGTGTTCTACTCGTGCATATAACATCAACATATAAAACCTATGCTCGGATGCCACTGTTGGGTAACGTAGTAATTTCCAAAAATTTCCTACGCACACGCAAGATCATGGTGATGTATAGGAACGAGAGGGGAGAGTGTTGTCTACGTACCCTCGTAGACCGACAGTGGAAGCGTTATGACAACGCGGTTGATGTAGTCGTATGTCTTCACGGCCCGACCGATCAAGCACCGAAACTACGACACCTCCTAGTTCTAGCACACGTTCAGCTCGATGACGATCCCCGGACTCCGATCCAGCAAAGTGTCGGGGAAGAGTTCTGTCAGCACGACGGCGTGGTGACGATCTTGATGTTCTACTGTCGTAGGGCTTCGCCTAAGCACCACTACAATATTATCGAGGACTATGGTGGAGGGGGGCACCCCACACGGCTAAGAGAACGATCTTGAAGATCAACTTGTGTGTCTAGAGGTGCCCCCTGCCCCCGTATATAAAGGAGCAAGGTGGGGGGTGCGGCCGGCCCTAGGAGGAGGCGCGCAGGAGGAGTCCTACTCCTACCGGGAGTAGGACTCCCCCCTTTCCCTAGTTGGATTAGGACTTGGGGGAAGGAGGAGAGGGAAGAAAGGAAAGGGGGGCGCCGCCCCCCCTCCTTGTCCAATTCGGACTTGGGGGGGAAGGGGCGTGCGGCAGCCCCTAGGCCTCCTCTCCTCTTCCTCCACTAGGCCCATTAAGGCCCATTAGGTTACCGGGGGGTTCCGGTAACCTCCCGGTACTCCGGTAAAATGCCGATTTCACCCGGAACACTTCCGATGTCCAAACATAGGCTTCCAATATATCAATCTTTATGTCTCGACCATTTCGAGACTCCTCGTCATGTCCGTGATCACATCCGGGACTCCGAACAAACTTCGGTACATCAAAATATATAAACTCATAATGAAACTGTCATCGTAACGTTAAGCGTGCGGACCCTACGGGTTCGAGAACAATGTAGACATGACCGAGACATGTCTCCGGTCAATAACCAATAGCGGAACCTGGATGCTTATATTGGCTCCTACATATTCTATGAAGATCTTTATCGGTCAAACCGCATAACAACATACGTTGTTCCCTTTGTCATCGGTATGTTACTTGCCCGAGATTCGATCGTCGGTATCTCAATACCTAGTTCAATCTCGTTACTGGCAAGTCTCTTTACTCGTTTCGTAATACATCATCTCGCAACTAACTCATTAGTTGTAATGCTTGCAGGGCTTATGTGATGTGCATTACCGAGAGGGCCCAGAGATACCTCTTCGATAATCGGAGTGACAAATCTTAATCTCAAAATACGCCAACCCAACATGTACCTTTGGAGACACCTGTAGAGCTCCTTTATAATCACCCAGTTACGTTGTGACGTTTGGTAGCACACAAAGTGTTCCTCCGGCAAACGGGAGTTGCATAATCTCATAGTCATAGGAACATGTATAAGTCATGAAGAAAGCAATAGCAACGTACTAAACGATCAGGTGCTAAGCTAATGGAATGGGTCATGTCAATCACATCATTCTCCTAATGATGTGATCCCGTTAATCAAATGACAACACATGTCCATGGTTAGGAAACATAACCATCTTTGATTAACGAGCTAGTCAAGTAGAGGCACACTAGTGACGTTTAGTTTGTCTATGTATTCACACAAGTATTATGTTTCCGGATAATACAATTCTAGCATGAATAATAAACATTTATCATGATATAAGGAAATAAATAATAACTTTATTATTGCCTCTAGGGCATATTTCCTTCAGGGGATGCCCCGGTTGGCATCCCACCTTTCTTCTTCAACAACTATCAGTTAGTATCGGTTGATCCTAAGTTTTTGCTTCTTCACATGATGTTTGCTATTCTTAGATGTCATTTTATTTTGCTTTTCCTGCTGTTTGAATAAATTATCAAGATCTTAAATTATTAAATGAGAGAGAGAGTCTTCACATAGTTGCATAATTATTCGACTACTCATTGATCTTCACTTATATCTTTCGGAGTAGTTTGTCATTTGCTCTAGTGCTTCACTTATATCTTTTAGAGAATGGTGGTAGTTTTATTTTGAAGAAATAGATGGACTCTCATGCTTCACTTAGATTATTTTGAGAGTCTTAAATAGCATGGTAATTTTCTTAAAATCCTAATATGCTAGGTATTCAAGAATAATAAAATTCTCTTATGAGTGTATTGAATACTAAGAGAAGTTTGATGCTTGATGATGGTTTTGAGATATGGAGATGGTGATATTAGAGTCATGCTAGTTGAGTAGTTGTGAATTTGAGAAATACTTGTGTTGAAGTTTGTGATTCCCGTAGCATGCACGTATGGTGAACCGTTATGTGATGAAGTTGGAGCATGATTTATTTATTGATTGTCTTCCTTATGAGTGGCGGTCGGGAACGAGCGATGGTATTTTCCTACCAATCTATCCCCCTAGGAGCATGTGCGTAGTACTTTGTTTCGATAACTAATAGATTTTTGCAATAAGTATATGAGTTCTTTATGACTAATGTTGAGTCCATGGATTATACGCACTCTCACCCTTCCACCATTGCTAGCCTCTCTAATACCGCGCACCTTTCGCCGGTATCATACACCCACCATTTACCTTCCTCAAAACAGCCACCATA
Organism: Triticum dicoccoides; assembly: GCF_002162155.2. Taxonomy (NCBI): domain Eukaryota; kingdom Viridiplantae; phylum Streptophyta; class Magnoliopsida; order Poales; family Poaceae; genus Triticum; species Triticum dicoccoides. The sequence continues at coordinate 677,984,124 of NC_041384.1, read as the reverse complement.
CCTACCTATTATGGCATTTCCATAGCCATTCCGAGATATATTGACATGCAACTTTCCACCGTTCCGTTTATTATGACACGCTTCATCATTGTCACATTGCTTTGCATGATCATGTACTTGACATAGTATTTGTGGCAAAGCCACCATTCATAATTATTCATACATGTCACTCATGCATCATTGCACATCCCGGTACACCGCTGGAGGCATTCATATAGAGTCATATCTTGTCTTAAATATCGAGTTGTAAATCTTGAGTTGCAAGAAAATAAAAGTGTGATGATTATCATTATTAGAGCATTGTCCCAGTGAGGAAAGGATGATGGAGACTATGATTCCCCCACAAGTCGGGATGAGACTCCGGACAAAAAAAAAGAGGCCAAAGAAGCCCCCAAAAAAAGAGGCCATAAAAAAAGAGAAGGCCCAAATAAAAAAATAAAAAAATAAAAAAATAAAAAAATGAGAGAAAAAGAGAGAAGGGACAATGCTACTATCCTTTTACCACACTTGTGCTTCAAAATAGCACCATGATCTTCATGATAGAGAGTCTCCTATGTTGTCACTTTCATATACTAGTGGGAATCTTTCATTATAGAACTTGGCTTGTATATTCCAATGATGGGCTTCCTCAAAATGCCCTAGGTCTTCGTGAGCAAGCGAGTTGGATGCACACCCACTAGTTTCTTTTGTTGAGCTTTCATACACTTATAGCTCTAGTGCATCCGTTGCATGGCAATCCCTACTCACTCACATTGATATCTATTGATGGGCATCTCCATAGCCCGTTGATACACCTAGTTGATGTGAGACTATCTTCTCCCTTTTTGTCTTCTCCACAACCACCCTTCTATTCCACCTATAGTGCTATATCCATGGCTCACGCTCATGTATTGCGTGAAGATTGAAGAAGTTTGAGAACATCAAAAGTATGAAACAATTGCTTGGCTTGTCATTGGGGTTGTGCATGATTTAAATATTTTGTGTGGTGAAGATGGAGCATAGCCATACTATATGATTTTGTAGGGATAGCTTTCTTTGGCCATGTTATTTTGAGAAGACATGATTGCTTAGTTAGTATGCTTGAAGTATTATTATTTCTATGTCAATATGAACTTTTCTCTTGAATCTTATGGATCTGAATATTCATGCCACAATTAAGAAGAATTACATTGAAATTATGCCAAGTAGCACTCCACATCAAAAATTCTATTTTTATCATTTACCTACTCGAGGACGAGCAGGAATTAAGTTTGGGGATGCTGATACGTCTCCAACGTATCTATAATTTTTGATTGCTCCATGTTATATTATCTACTGCTTTGAATGTTTATGGGATTTATTATACACTTTTATATCATTTTTGGGACTAACCTATTAACCCAGAGCCCAATGCCAGTTTCTGTTTTTACCCTGTTTAGGGTTTCGAAGAAAAGGAAAATCAAATGGAGTCCAATTGACCTGAAACTTCACGGAACTCATTTTTGGAAGGAAAGAAGCCCAGAAGACTTGGAGTGCACGTCGGGGGACATGCGAGGAGGCCACGAGGCAGGGGGCACGCCCACCCCCCTGGGCGCGCCCGCCACCCTCTTGGGCCCCTCGTGCCCCCCCTGACGTACTTCTTCCGCCTATATATCTCCATATACCCTAAAAACATCCGGGAGCACAATAGATCAAGAGTTCCGCCGCCAGAAGCCTCCATAGCCACTGAAAACCAATCTAGACCCGTTCCGGCACCCCGCCGGAGGGGGCAATCCCTCTCCAGTGGCCATCTTCATCATCCCGGTGCTCTCCATGATGAGGAGGGAGTAGTTCTCCCTTGGAGCTGAGGGTATGTACCAGTAGCTATGTGTTTGATCTCACTCTCTCTCTCGTGTTCTTGAGGTGATACGATCTTGATGTATCACGAGCTTTGCTATTATATTTGGCCTATGATGTTTCTTCCCCCCTCTACTCTCTTGTAATGAATTGAGTTTCCCCTTTGAAGTTATCCTATCGGATTGAGTCTTTAAAGATTTGAGAACACTTGATGTATGTCTTGCCGTGGATATCTATGGTGAAAATGGAATATCACGTGATTCACTTGATGTATGTTTTGGTGATCAACTTGCGGGTTCCACCCATGAACCTATGCATAGGGGTTGGCACACGTTTTCGTCGTGATTCTCCGATAGAACTTTGGGGCACTCTTTGAGGTCCTTTGTGTTGGTTGTATAGATGAATCTGAGATTGTGTGATGCATATCGTGTAATTGTACCCACGGATACTTGAGGTGGCATTGGAGTATCTAGGTGACATTAGGGTTTTGGTTGATTTGTGTCTTAAGGTGTTATTCTAGTATGAACTCTAGGGATGTTTGTGACACTTATAGGAATAGCCCAACAGATTGATTGGAAAGAATAACTTTGAGGTGGTTTCGTACCCTACCATAATCTCTTCGTTCGTTCTCCGCTATTAGTGACTTTCGAGTGACTCTTTGTCGCATGTTGAGGGATAGTTATGTGATCCAATTATGTTATTATTGTTGAGGGAACTTGCACTAGTGAAAGTATGAACCCTAGGCCTTGTTTCAACACATTGCAATACCGTTTACGCTCACTTTTATCATTAGTTACCTTGCTGTTTTTATATTTTCAGATTAAAAATACCTTTATCTACCATCCATATTGCACTTGTATCACCATCTCTTCGCCGAACTAGTGCACCTATACAATTTACCATTGTATTGGGTGTGTTGGGGATACAAGAGACTATTTGTTATTTGGTTGCAGGGTTGCTTGAGAGAGACCATCTTCATCCTACGCCTCCTACAGATTGATAAACCTTAGGTCATCCACTTGAGGGAAATTAGCTACTGTCCTACAAACCTCTGCACTTGGAGGCCCAACAACATCTACAAGAAGAAGGTTGTGTAGTAGACATCAATGCATGCTGGATAGTGATCGATGTGTGGAGTAATAGTAGTAGATGCAGAATCGTTTTGGTCTACTTGTCTCGGACGTGATGCCTATATACATGATCATTTCCTTGGATATCGTCATGATTATTTGCTTTTCTATCAATTGCCCAACATAAATTTGTTTACCCACCATATGCTATTTTCACGAGAGAAGCCTCTAGTGAAAACTATGGCCCCGGGTCCACTTTATCATATATTAAAAATCCTAAAAATACCTTGCTACAATTTTACTTTATATATTTTATTTTATATTTTTTGTCCGACCTATCTATCTATCACCATACAATTTAGTCTTGCAATTAACCGCCAAGGGATTGACAACCCCTTGTTCGCGTTGGGTGCAAGGATTTGTTATTTTGTGTTCAGGTGCTGCTAACGAGTTGTTGCTTGATTCCCCTACTGGATTGATAACTTGGTATCATAACTGAGGGATATACTTATCTCTACTGTACTGCATCATCCTCTCCTCTTCGGGGAAATCCCAACACAGATCACAAGTATCAAGAAGAATTTCTGTCGCCGTTGCCGGGGAGAGATCATCAACATCTATCAAGTACCTACACATAAACTTTCATCTCCTTGCATTTATTTTATTTGTCTTTGCCTCTAGTTTTCCTCTCCCCACTTCTAAAAAGTTTTTACAAAAATTACAAAATATTCCGTTTGCCCTTTTTTGCTTGCTTGCTTGTTTTCATTGCCTTCTTGTGCACACTTAAAAACAAAAAAATAAAAATAAAATTTAAGATGGATCCTAATCCTCTTACTAATCCTTTTAAGAGATCTAATTATGATGAACCAATTGCTAGTGACTTGAGTGCACTAGATTATCTTTATGAAGTTTTGCTTGAAATTCATGAATTCGAAAATTGTGATGACGTGCTGAAAGAAGAAATTTATAAGGTGATTCATGATAGCTCCTTGAATGAAAAACACGGTTGCAATATATTATTATAAATTCTATTAATGTCAATTGTGTTAATGATATGCAAAACCCCAAGCTTGGGGATGATAATTTTGTTATGTTCACTACTTATGTGACGCCCCCGATTCAATCATACACTAATCATACACGCAAATGTGTACGATCAAGATCAGGGACTCACGGGAAGATATCACAACACAACCCTACAAATAAAATAAGTCATACAAGCATCATATTACAAGCCAGGGCCCTCGAAGGCTCGAATACAAGAACTCGATCATAGACGAGTCAGCGGAAGCAACAATATCTGAGTACAGACATAAGCTAAACAAGTTTGCCTTAAGAAGGCTAGCACAAACTAAGATACAGATCGAAAGAGGCGCATGCCTCCTGCCTGGGATCCTCCTAAACTACTCCTGGTCGCCGTCAGCGGGCTGCATGTAGTAGTAGGCACCTCTCGAGTAGTAGTAGTCGTCATCGACTGTGGCGTCTGGCTCCTGGACTCCATCGTCTGGTCGCATCAATCGGGTATAGAAAGGGAGAAAGGAGGGAGCAAAGCAACCGTGAGTACTCATCCAAAGTACTCGCAAGCAAGGAGCTACACTACATATGTATGCATTGGTATCAACTAGAATAAGGCTATCATATGTGGACTGAACTGCAAAATGCCGGAATAAGAGGGGGATAGCTAGTCCTTTCGAAGACTACGCTTCTGGTAACCTCCATCTTGCAGCAGGAGAAGAGAGTAGATGGTAAGTTCACCAAGTAGCATCGCATAGCATAATCCTAACCGATGATCCTCTCTTCGTCGCCCTGTGAGAGAGCGGTCACCGGTTGTATCTGGCACTTAGGAGGGTGTGTTTTATTAAGTATCTGGTTCTAGTTGTCATAAGGTCAAGATACAACTCCGGGTCGTCCTTTTACCGAGGGACACGACTATTCGAATAGATCAACTTCCCTGCAGGGGTGCACCACATAACCCAACACGCTCGATCCCATTTGTCCGGACACACTTTCCTGGGTCATGCCCGGCCTTGGAAGATCAACACATCGCAGCCCTACCTAGGCACAACAGAGAGGTCAACATGCCGGTCTAAATCCTATGGGGCAGGGGTCTGGGCCCATCGCCCTTTGCACACCTGCACGTTGCGAACGCAGCCGGAGAGCAGACCTAGCATCCTCCATTACAAAGGAAGTTGCGTTACGCGGTCCAACCCGGTGCGCGCCACTCAGTCGCTGACATCACGAAGGCTTCAGCTGATACCACGACGTCGAGTGCCTATAACTGTCCCCGCGTAGATGGTTAGTGCGTATAGGCCAGTAGCCAGTAGCCAGACTCAGATCAAATACCAAGATCTCGTTAAGCATGTTATTTTGAAATAACCACGGACGCCGACCAGGGCCAGGCCCACCTCTCTCCTAGGTGGTCTCAACCTGCCCTGTCGTTCCACCACAGTGTAACCGTCGGGGGCCTTCGGGAACTCAGGCCCACCTCTACCGGGATGGAGCCACCTGCCCCTTCAGCCCCCAACATCGGAATCACTCACGGGTACTCCTATGAGCCGACCCGTCTTTAGTCACCAACTGTATAGCATGTATTTATGTATAAGTATATACCCATGATCACCTCCCGAGTGATCACGGCCCGATAGTATAGCATGGCAGACGGACAAGAAAGTATGGCCACTGATGATAAACTAGCATCCTATACTAAGCATTAGGATTGCAGGTAAGGGTAACAATAGTTGTAGCAACAATGACAGGCTATGCATCAGGATATGATTAACGGAAAGCAGTAACATGCTACACTACTCTAATGCAAGCAGTAGAGAGTAGAGTAGGCGATATCTGGTGATCAAGGGGGGGGGGGCTTGCCTGGTTGCTCTGGCAAGAGAGAGGGGTCGTCAACTCTGTAGTCGTACTGGGTAGTAGCGGCGTCGGTCTCGGTGTCTAGCGAGAGAAGAGGGGGGGAAACAATAAATATTTAAGCAAACAGATGCATAGCGATGCATGACATGACAAGTATCGGTGCTAGGGGTGCCCTAACGCGGTATGAGGTGATACCGGTGAAGGGGGGAAACATCCGGGAAAGTACCCCCGGTGTTTCGCGTTTTTGGGCAGAGGAGCCGGAGGGGGAAAGTTGCGAGTTTGATATGTTAGGGGTGCGTGGCGGACGAACGGGCTGCGTATCCGGGTTCGTCTCGTCGTTCTGAGCAACTTTCATGTTGAAAATATTTTAATCCGAGTTACGAATTAAAGGATATGATTTTCTAAAGATTTTATTAATCTCTGGAATTTAATTAATTATTTAAATTAAATTCGAAAATAGATTAATGACATCAGCATGATGTCATGCTGTCGTCAGCAGTCAATAGAGTTGATTGGTCAACCTGACCAGTGGGTCCCATTAGTCAGTGACACATTTTAATTAAACAGTTTAATTACCCTAATTAATATAAATTAGGGGGGTGGGCCCCACTGTCATTCTCTATTAGTTAATTAACAATAGTTAATTAGGTTAATTAATCATTAGATTAATTAATCTTAGTTAGTTAATTTAATGAGAATTAATTAAGTTAATTAAGTTAATTAATTAATTTTATTATTTATTATTTATTTTTTTATTTTATTTTTATTATTACTTAATTTTTTTATTTTTATTTTTTACAAAAAACGTTCTGGGCACTGGGGGCCCCTTGTCATTGGCCCATAGGGGCCTTTGCGGGCATGCAGGGTATCGGGTGGAGCCCGAACGGGCGATGGCCCTTGCAGGGGCGCACCCGACGGGGTGGTGGGCAGGCACGGGCATCGGTGCGCCGGCGAGCGGGCGGCGCGGTGGCAGCAGGGGGGCTGCGGCGGAGGTGCGGAACTGGAGCAGAGCGAGGGGGGCAAGGGGTGCGCGCGCGGAGACGGCGAGCAACGACTGGCGGTTATTGGCGCGACTGCAGCAGCGGGCGGCGACTGCGGGGCAGCGGTGTGCGGCTTGGCCCGGCAACGACGGCGAGCGCGGGCGGTAAGCTGCGGTTGAAGCCGCGGCAGCAGCAGGGGAGGGGCGGCGAGGCAGTTGAGGCCGCGGCTGGAGGGCGAGGGGAGGCGCGGTTGCGCCGAGCAGCACGACAGGAGAGGCCGCGTCGAGGGCGTGAGTGCGTGCGGCGTGCACGCGGCGGAGCAAGGCGGCTAGGCCGCGGGACGCGGGCTCGGCAGGCAGGGCGCAGCAAAGCAGCAACAGCTCGAGGAGCAGGGCGCGCGGAGACGGGCGCTAGGGTGCGGCCATGTGCGGGCACAGCAGTGCCGGAGAGGCGACGGACGGGCGCGCACGAGGCCGGCCGGAGCCGCGAGCGGTAGCGGGCACGGCCCCGCGTGGGTGGGCGCGCGGTAGGACGACAGCACGGGGCACGAGGTGCGGCACGGGCACAACGCGTGCGGGCGCGACGCCGCGGGCGCCG
>NC_041384.1:677879164-677976328 GCF_002162155.2 Triticum dicoccoides | reverse complement strand
GGAGGCGGGGTGGGCCTCCTGGTGACGTGGGTGGCCAGCATGGGCCAAAGCCCAAAGGGCCAGGGGGGCTTTTCTCTCTCTCTTTTATTTGTTTTCTCTTTTCTCTTTTCCTTTTCTTTTATTTCTTTTCCTTTTCTGTTTTAATTAATTTTAGCGCATTTAAGTATTTTATAAAATTGTGTTTTCTTTACTATAATTACCCTTGTAATATTCAGCACCGCCCGAACATTTTTGTTACAACTTTTGAAAACTTTTGTTGTTTGACATATTTTTGAATTTGAATTTCGAATCAGTTTTTAACTAACGCGAGATTAACAACAATAACCGTGGTGACGTGGCATCGTTAATGTGGGATTACTGTAGCCTAATTATCCGGGCGTCACAACTTATTGCAATGATCATGATTGGGGTGATAATGTTTTTTATGATCTCAAAAATTTATTTAAGCCTCGTGATGAATATGATATTGATAATAATGTTTGCAATAATATTGAAAGTGGGTTTGGAGGAGTGTCAACTATTTAGGTAAAAAATCCCACATATTTGGAGAGCGTTCAATCTTATGAAATTTTTGATAAAATAGGGTTCGGAGAGGTCATGACTTTAATTGATGTTAACCCCACTACCTTGGAAGATTGCAAAACTTTTATGCATGTGGATCATGGAGAGAAAATTTTATATGATAGCTATATTGTTCAATTAGATTATGATCTTACATGTAATTATTATGGGAGAGGAAAATATGGTTGCAGAAATCTTCATGTTACTAAATTATCTCTCTTCATGTTGAGATTGTTATTGTTTCATTCTTCTTGCTTGCATATATGCTAGATATTTCGTGTCTTGATAATTTGTTTGCTCATAAAATTCCTATGCATAGGAAGATAGTTAGACTGAAATGTGTTTGTCACATGTTTCATGATGTTCTTTTTGTTAGGGAACGTAGCAATAATTCAAAAAAATTCCTACGTGTCACCAAGATCAATCTAGGAGATACTAGAAACGAGAGAGAGAGAGGGAGTGCATCTTCATACCCTTGAAGATCGCTAAGCAGAAGGGTTACAAGAACGCGGTTGGTGGAGTCGTACACGCAGTGATTCAGATCGCGGTCGATTCCGATCTAAGCGCCGAACAATGGCGCCTCCGCGTTCAACACACGTACAGCCCGAGGACATCTCCTCCTTCTTGATCCAGCAAGGGGAGAGGAGAAGTTGAGGGAGAACTCCGACAACATGACGGCGTGGTGGTGATGGAGCTCGTGGTTCTCCGGCAGGGCTTCGCCAAGCGCTACAGAGGAGGAGGAGGTGTAGGAGAGGGGAAGGGGCTGCGCCAGGGGAAGGGTCTAGCTCTTCTGGCAGCCCTCCCACACCCACTATTTATAGGAGAAGGGGAGAGGGGGCCGGCCCCTTCAGATCCCATCTAGGGGAGGGGCGGCGGCCAGGGAGGGAACCCTAGATGGGTTTTGGGCGCCCCCACCCCTAGGAGACTTGCCCCCCAAGCCAGGAGGGGAGGCTGCCCTAGGGGAGGCGTCCCCACCTCTTTTGGTTATGTGAGATGGGGTGGGAGGGGCGCACATCCCCTTAGTGGGCTGGCGTCCCCCTCCCCCTTGGCCCATAAGACCCCTAACACTTGTCGGGGCCTCCGAAACCACTTTCGGACACGCTGGTCGTCACCCGGTACCCCCGGAACAATTCCGGACTCCAATACCCTTCGTCCAATATATCGATCTTCACCTCTGGACTATTCTGAAACCCCTCGTCACGTCCGGGATCTCATCCGAGACTCCGAACAACCTTCGGTAACCACATACTATTTCCCATAACAACTCTAGCGTCACCGAACCTTAAGTGTGTAGACCCTACGGGTTCGGGAACCATGCAGACATGACCGAGACATATCTCCAGCCAATAACCAATAGCGGGATCTGGATACCCATATTGGCTCCGACATGTTCCACGATGATCGCATCGGATGAACCACGATGTTGGGGATTCAATCAATCCCGTATACAATTCCCTTTGTCTATCGGTATGTTACTTGCCCGAGATTCGATCGTCGGTATCCCCATACCTCGTTCAATCTTGTTACCGGCAAGTATCTTTACTCGTTCCGTAACGCATGATCCCATGGCTAACTCCTTAGTCACTGCTACGTCTTGAGCTTGCGTTGGTTTTCCCCGAAGAGGAAGGGATGATGCAGCAGAGTAGCGTAAGTATTTCCCTCAGTTTTTGAGAACCAAGGTATCAATCCAGTAGGAGCCCACGCTCAAGTCCCTCGTACCTGCACAAAGCGATAGCTACTTGCAACCAACGCAATTAGGGGTTGTCAATCCCTTCACGGTCACTTACGAGAGTGAGATCTGATAGATATAATATTTTTGGTATTTTTGGTATAAAGATGCAAAGTAAAAAAGTAAAGGCGAACTAAAAAGCAAAGCAAGATTAAAGTGATGGAGATTGATATGATGAGAATAGACCTGGGGCCATAGGTTTCACTAGTGGCTTCTCTCAAGAGCATAAGTATTCTACGGTGGGTGAACAAATTACTGTTGAGCAATTGACAGAATTGTGCATAGTTATGAGAATATCTAGGCATGATCATGTATATAGGCATCACGTCCGTGACAAGTAGATCGAAACGATTCTGCATCTACTACTATTACTCCACTCATCGACCGCTATCTAGCATGCATCTAGAGTATTAAGTTAAAAACAGAGTAACGCCTTAAGCAAGATGACATGATGTAGAGAGATAAATTCATGCAATATGAAATAAACCCAATCTTGTTATCCTCGATGGCAACGATACAATACGTGCCTTGCTGCCCCTTCTGTCACTGGGTAAGGACACCGCAAGATTGAACCCAAAGCTAAGCACTTCTCCCATGGCGAGAACTACCAATCTAGTTGGCCAAACCAAACGGATAATTCGAAGAGACTTACAAAGATAACCAATCATACATAAAAGAATTCAGATAAGATTCAAATATTATTCATAGATAGACTTGATCATAAACCCACAATTCATCGGTCTCAACAAACACACCGCAAAAAGAAGATTACATCGAATAGATCTCCACAAGAGAGGGGGAGAACTTTGTATTGAGATTCAAAGAGAGAGAAGAAGCCATCTAGCTACTAACTATGGACCCGAAGGTCTGAGGTAAACTACTCACACTTCATCGGAGGGGCTAGGATTGTAACGACCAAACCTGGAAGGATTTGAGTCTCTGTGCTTACCGTGCTAGTCCCTGGATCGAACTTGCTAGCACATACAGTATAGATGAATACCAGAATAGCAAGTGCATCATTTATTACATCGTATGATCCAGAATATATAAAATAAAACAATCTGCATAGCACTTGGCTAGCTTTATTCAATCAAACAACGGAAAGTAGCAGAAAATAATGATGAGTCCCATCATAGCCCACTAGTGATGCTGAGTGCAGACTCACGACCCTAACGGTACCTTACTCTTCGTCAGAATATCCTGCAACATGAGACGTTGTAGCCATATAGGTCAATACTTGGAATGTATTGGCAAGTTACACAGGAGTAATAATAAAGCAGACCTACATGTATATGCATAGTACAACATGTTGGGTTTCGTAGTAATTTCAAAAAATTTCCTACGCACACGCAAGATCATGGTGATGCATAGCAACGAGAGGGGGAGAGTGTGATCTACGTACCCTTGTAGATCGACAATGGAAGCGTTTGGTTGATGTAGTCGTACGTCTCCACGGCCCGACCGATCAAGTACCGAAACTACGACACCTCCGAGTTCTAGCACACGTTCAGCTCGATGACGATCCCCAGAATCCGATCCAGCAAAGTGTCGGGGAAGAGTTCCGTCAGCACGACGGCGTGGTGACGATCTTGATGTACTACCATCGCAGGGCTTCGCCTAAGCACCGCTACAATATTATCGAGGACTATGGTGGAAGGGGGCACCGCACACGGCTAAGGATATGATCACGTGGATCAACTTGTGTCTCTAGGGGTGCCCCTGCCTCCGTATATAAAGGTTCAAGGGAGGGGGGCCGGCCGACCAAGGTGTGGCGCGCCAGGAGGAGTCCTACTCCCTCTGGGAGTAGGACTCCCCCCCTTTCCTAGTTGGAATAGGATTCGTGAGGTGGGAAAAGAGAGAGAGAGAAGGAGGGGGGCGCCGGCCCCCTCTCTCCTTGTCCTATTCGGACTAGGGGTGTGGGGCGCGCGACCCAGCCCTGGCTGCCTCTTCTCTTCTTCCACTAAGGCCCACTAAGGCCCATATACCTCCCGGGGGTTCCGGTAACCTCCCGGTACTCCGGTAAAATCCCGATTTCACCCGGAACACTTCCAATATCCAAACATAGGCTTCCAATATATCAATCTTTATGTCTCGACCATTTAGAGACTCCTCGTCATGTCCGTGATCACATCCGGGACTCCGAACAACCTTCGGTACATCAAAATGCATAAACTCATAATATAACTGTCATCGTAACCTTAAGCGTGCGGACCCTACGGGTTCGAGAACAATGTAGACATGACCAAGACACGTCTCTGGTCAATAACCAATAGCGGAACCTGGATGCTCATATTGGCTCCTACATATTCTACGAAGATCTTTTATCGGTCAGACCGCATAACAACATACGTTGTTCCCTTTGTCATCGGTATGTTACTTGCCCGAGATTCGATCATCGGTATCCCATACCTAGTTCAATCTCGTTACCAGCAAGTCTCTTTACTCGTTCTGTAATACATCATCCCGCAACTAACTCATTAGTTGCAATGCTTGCAAGGCTTAAGTGATGTGCATTACCGAGAGGGCCCAGAGATACCTCTCCGACAATCGGAGTGACAAATCCTAATCTCGAAATACGCCAACCCAACATGTACCTTTGGAGACACCTGTAGAGCTCCTTTATAATCACCCAGTTACGTTGTGACGTTTGGTAGCACACAAAGTGTTCCTCTGCCAAACGGGAGTTGCATAATCTCATAGTCATAGGAACATGTATAAGTCATGAAGAAAGCAATAGCAACATACTAAACAATCGGGTGCTAAGCTAATGGAATGGGTCATGTCAATCAGATCATTCAACTAATGATGTGATCCCGTTAATCAAATAAAAACTCTTTGTCCATGGTTAGGAAACACAACCATCTTTGATTAACGAGCTAGTCAAGTAGAGGCATACTAGTGACACTCTGTTTGTCTATGTATTCACACATGTATTATGTTTCCGGCTAATACAATTCTAGCATGAATAATAAACTTTTATCATGATATAAGGAAATAAATAATAACTTTATTATTGCCTCTCGGGCATATTTCCTTCACAATAAAGGAAGGCTTGGGAGTTTATTTTGCGGAAAGCTGATTTTGTCCTAATAACTACCTAATAGTCAAATTTTTATTTAGTTCTTTTATTACTACAATTAAATGCACAAGGTTGAGTTGGCAACATCAACTCCAACCTACCCTTTATTAAGTTGCCCAACAAATTTATTAAGTGTCACATCTGTCAAGATCATCCAACAACTGTAATGGCATAGTGGCTCAAAGTTACCCATAACCGGGGGCACGGTTAATCATGATTAGTTTTAATACTCTGCAGAGTTTAGTATGCTTTACCCACTGGACCCAATCCGAAGATTGAGACGAAGTCTTTCAGAAGAGGTTCCCTTGACCACCTGACGGCCACATCCCACCTACATATGCTACATCTGTCGACACTGTCTGGGCAAGGATTCCAACAACTGATCAACTAAGCCAAAGCCCATATAGCCAGTGGCCGCACATGGAAGCTACTAGTCACTAAGTCTGTCTGATCTTTTTGAACCTGGGTGGCATTCCACTTAGGGTGCACTCTCATGAGCGCATGGCCTTAGAAAAGGTGCAAGACCCCATGATGCCTTCCGTCAACACCAAGCAATACCACTTCTGCCCAGAGGTGAATTAAATCCTTAATTACTACTCAATTTAGTTATATATATAATCCTCACATAAACTCAATGAATACATGAACCACCCCTGTCTACAAAGCATAGCAACCTACCACTACCACGATTTGGAAAGATAGGAAGATAGCTCATCAACATAGCAAAAATAATATAGTATTCCTATACATGCATATATTCATAGTGTGATATAACTACATGCATAGAAAACAATAGGTAAAGGATGATCAACATGTAACTTGCCTTGGTTCTGGTTTAGAAAGTCACACTCCTGACAATAGCTCGCGTCGCACTCCGGACAATCTACACGTTTCACACAATTCAACAATCAATCACCGGAACACGAAAAGAACCAAAACAAAACCAACAGCAAGAAAATCATTTTTAAAACTCAACAACAGAATCTTAACATCACCTAAAATGCACTACGGTCACCATGCAAAAAGAATCACTCGATTCCGATAAACGATTTGAAAGTTATGGCCTCCGAAAGATTTATTTCAAATTCAAACGAATTCAAATTTGAACAAAGCAAACATGTGCAAAGTTGCTACCGTGGTGATGTGCCGATTTTTGTGAGATCATAGGAAAAAGAATTACCTAATTTGGATATACAGATTAGGAGTTATAGCTAATGGAAGTTTTGGTGAAATCTGAAAATAAAACAAAAGGAAAACAGGAAACTCCAGGTACTGTAGCGACTCCTGCGGCGAACTCCTGTAGCGACATGCCACATGGAGGTTCTTGATTGGCCGGGCGTGTGTGCTCACCCAAAACAGAGAAAAAACGGCGGCAGTAGTCGGGCGTCAGCGGCGGCGGCTCTCCGGTGGGTCTCCGGCGAAGGCGAGGTGACGGACGGGTGCGGAGGTGAGTGGCGGAGGCGCTGGTGGTGCTCAACGGCGGTGGGGCGTCCTCAAGCGGCGGTGGCGAAGACGTGAACTCCGGCGAACTCAGGTGAAGTCGGCCGGCTTGTTCCTCTCCCTCTGTTGCGTTTTCGGCAAAACAAAGACGTCAGGTGAGGGCGGCTTCGAGCAAGGAAACAAGTGGAGCAGGCGAAGCGGATCTGCGAGTTCTTACGGCGATAGGAACAACCGGTGAACGACGGCGAACAGCGGAGCTCCGGACGAGATGCGTTCTACCCTAGCTCACGCGTGCGGCAGCGAGAGGTATCGAGGGAAAGAGGTTCGGCGCGTCGGGGCCTTGGGTATGCGCCAGACAGGTCGGGCTGCACCGGGGTGGCTCGGGTCGGGCTCGGTGTGCGTGTGTGCGTGCGGTGGCTGCAGTGTCCGGCTCGGGGTAGGGGACGGGTGCGTGGCGCTTCGCGTGGGCTGCGGGCGGTGGCTGTTGCGCATTGGGCCGCGGTTGCGCGACTGGGCCGTCTGGCTGCAGCGCTGCGTTGTTTTTTTAAACACAACAGCAGAAAACAAAATAAATAAAATAACATACACAATATAAAATCTAAATAAAAATACCTAGACACACAGTAAAAATAGCTCTACAGTTATAAACTACAGGAACACTAGTTCCTCACCAAATGAAATTTTAGAAATTCATTTTGATGCAATAGGCCACTCAAACATCAATAAAACAATCAAATAAAATATTTTTAAGATCACAAAAAAATACCAGAACATATCAGATGAACTTGAAATAATATTCTGCACATTATGAACATTTTTAAAATAGGGGAGAAGTCATGTTATCTCCACTCCAAATAAATTGCCTTTTGTTGCATAATGATTTGAATATTCTGAAAAAGCAAATAATGCAACAAAAAAAATATGATATGCATATGAATGATCTATTAACATCCTAATTTAGGAAAATTGGATGTTACAAGGATGATGTAGAAGCCCTCCGTGATGACGGCCCTCTTCCGGCGGAGCTCCGGAACAGGCCCCAAGATGGGATCTCGTGGATACAGAAAGTTGCGGCGGTGGAATTAGGTTTTTGGCTCCTGTTCTGATCGTTTGGGGTTACGTGTGTATATATAGGAGGAAGAAGTACGCCAGAGGAGCAACGAGGGGCCCACGAGGCAAGGCGCGCCCCCACCCTCGTGGCCGCCTATTTTGTTCCTTGGAGCAGGGTCCAAGTCTCCTGGATCACGTTCGGTGAGAAAATCACGTTCCCGAAGATTTTATTCCGTTTGGACTCCGTTTGATATTCCGTTTCTTCGAAACACTGAAATAGGCAAAAAACAGCAATTCTGGGCTGGGCCTCCGGTTAATAGGTTAGTCCCAAAAATAATATAAAAATGGAAAATAAAGCCCAATATAGTCTAAAACAGTAGATAATATAGCATGGAGCAATCAAAAATTATAGATACATTGGAGACGTATCAGTCACATTGAGCTCATTATGATGATGCATTACCGAGTGGGCCCAGAGATACCTCTCCGCCATACGGAGTGACAAATCCCAGTCTCGATTCGTGCCAACCCAATAGACACTTTCGAAGATACCTGTAGTGCACCTTTATAGCCACCCAATTACATTGTGATGTTTGGTACACCCAAAGCATTCCTACGGTATCCGGGAGTTGCACAATCTCATGGTCTAAGGAAATGATACTTGACATTAGAAAAGCTTTATCAAACGAACTACACGATCTTGTGCTACGCTTAAGATTGGGTCTTGTCCATCACATCATTCTCCTAATGATGTGATCCCGTTATCAATGACATCCAATGTCCATGGTCAGGAAACCATGACCATCTATTGATCAACGAGCTAGTCAACTAGAGGCTTACTAGGGACATGTCGTGGTCTATGTATTCACACATGTATTACGGTTTCCGGTTAAGAAAATTATAGCATGAACAATAGACAATTATCATGAACAAGGAAATGCAATAATAACCATTTTATTATTGCCTCTAGGGCATATTTCCAATAGCCTCCCACTTGCACTAGAGTCAATAATCTAGTTCACATCACTATGTGATTGTAATGAATCCAACACCCATGGGGTTTGTTCATATCTCGCTTGTGAGAGAGGTTTATTAGTCAATGGGTCTGAACCTTTCAAATCCATGTGTGCTTTACAAACCTCTATGTCATCTTGTAGATGCAGCTACCACGCACTACTTGGAGCTATTCCAAATAACTCCTCTACTATACGAATCCGGTTTACTACTCTGAGTCATCCGGATTAGTGTCATAGTTTGCATCGACGCAACCCTTTACGACAAACTCTTTTACCACCTCCATAATCGAGAAAATTCCTCAGTCCACTAGTTACTAAGGATAAGTTTGACCGTTGTCATGTGATCCATTCCTAGATCACTATTGTACCCCTTGACTGATTCATGGCAAGGCACACTTCGGGTGTGGTACACAGCATAGCATACTGTCGAGCCTACTTCTAAAGCATAGGGGACGACCTTCGTCCTTTCTCTCTCTTCTACCGTGGTCGGGTCTTGAGTCTTACGTAATACTCACACCTTGTAACACAGCCAAGAACTCCTTCTTTGCTGATCTATTTTGAACTCCTTCAAAATCTTGTCACGGTATGCATACATTTGAAAGTACTATTAAGTGTTTTTGATCTATCCTTTATAGATCTTGATGCTCAATTTTCAAGTAGCTTAATACAGGTTTTCTATTGAAAAACACTTTTCAAATAACCCTGTATGCTTTCCAGAAATTCTACATCATTTCTGATCAACAATATGTTAACAACATATACTCATAAAAAATTCTATAGTGCTCCCACTCACTTCTTTGGAAATACAAGTTTCTCATAACTTTGTGTAAACCCAAAATCTTTGATCATCTCATCAAAGTGTACATTCCAACTCCGAGATGCTTACTCCAGTCCTTAGAAGGACTGCTGGAGCTTTGCATACTTGTTAGCATCTTTTAGGATTGACAAAACCTTCTGGTTGCATCACATACAACCTTTCCTCAAGAAAATCGTCGAGGAAACAATGTTTTTACATCCTATCTGCAATATTTCATAAATTATGCAATAACTGCTAACATAATTCCAACAGACTCTTAATATCACTACGAGTGAGAAAGTCTCATCATAGTCAACTCCTTGAACTTGTCAAAAACATCTTAACGACAAGTCAAGCTTTCTTAATGGTGACACTTACCATCATTGTCCGTCTTCCTTTTAAAATCCATCTGCACCCAACAGCCTTACAACCATCAAGTAGTTCTTCCAAAGTCTATACTTTGTTTTTATACATGGACCCTCTCTCGGATTTTATGGCCTCGAGCCATTCGTCAGAATCCAGGCCCACCATCGCTTCTCCATAGCTTGTAGGTTCATTGTTGTCTAGCAACATGACTTCCAAGACAGGATTATGTACCACTCTGAAGTAGTACGCATCCTTGTCGACCTATGAGGTTTGGTAGTGACTTGATCCGAAGTTTCATGATCACTATCATAAGCTTCCACTTCAATTGGTGTAGGTGTCACAGGAACAACTTCCTATGCCCTGCTACACACTAGTTGAAGTGACGGTTCAATAACCTCATCAAGTCTCCATCATCCTCCCACTCAATTCTTTCGAGAGAAACTTTTCCTCGAGAAAGGACCCATTTCTAGAAACAATCACTTTTGCTTCCGGATCTGAAATAGGAGCTATACCCAACTGTTTTGGGTATTCTAAGAAGATGCATTTATCCGCTTTCGGTTCGAGCTTATCAGCCTGAAACTTTTTCACATAAGCGTCGCAGCCCCAAACTTTTAAGAAACGACAGCTTAGGTTTTTCTAAACCATAGTTCATACAGTGTCGTCTCAATGAAATTGCGTGGTGCCCTATTTAAAGTGAATGCGGTTGTCTCTATTGCCTAACCCATAAATGATAGTGGTAATTCGATAAGAGACATCATGGTATGCACCATATCCAATAGGGTGCAGTTATGATGTTCCGACACACCATCACACTATGGTGTTCCAGGCGGTACTAGTTGTGGAACAATTTCCACAATGTCTTAATTGTGTGCCAAACTCGTAACTCAGATATTCATCTCTATGATCATATCATAGACATTTTATCCTCTTGTCACGATGATCTTCAACTTCACTCTGAAATTACTTAAACCTTTCAATAATTCAGACTTGTGTTTCATCAAGTAAATGTTGGGGAACGTAGCAGAAATTCAAAAAATTTCCTACGTAACACCAAGATCTATCTATGGAGAGACCAGCAACGAGTAGAAAGGGGAGTGCATCTACATACCCTTGTAGATCGCTAAGCGGAAGCGTTCAAGTGAACGGGGTTGATGGAGTCGTACTCGTCGTGATTCAGACCACCGATGATCAAATGCCGAACGGACGGCACCTCCGCGTTCAACACACGTACAGCCCGGTGACGTCTCCCACGCCTTGATCCAGCAAGGAGAGAGGGAGAGGTTGAGGAAGACTCCATCCAACAGCAGCACAACGGCGTGGTGGTGATGGAGGAGCGTGGCAATCCTGCAGGGCTTCGCCAAGCACCTACGGGAGAAGAGGAGGAGGGAGAGGGGCAGGGCTGCACCAACGAGAGATCAAATCGTGTTATGGGCAGCCCCTAGGCCTCATATATATAGGGGAAGGGGAGGGCTGCGCCCCCTTTAGGGTTTCCCACCCCCTAGGGGCGGCGGCCAGCCCTAGATGGCATCTGGTGCGGCGGCCAAGAGGGGGGGGGAGGAGTCCATCCTCCCCAAGGCACCTCGGAGGTGCCTTCCCCCTTGAGGACTCTTCCCTCTAGGGTTCCCTAGGCGCATGGGCCTCTTGGGGCTGGTTCCCTTGGCCCATGTAGGCCAAGGAGCACCCCCTACAGCCCATGTGGCCCCCCGGGGCAGGTGGCCCCACCCGGTGGGCCCCCGGGACCCTTCCGGTGGTCCCGGTACAATACCGATGACCCCGAAACTTGTCTCGATGGCCGAAACAGGACTTCCTATATATAAATCTTTACCTCCGGACCATTCCGGAACTCCTCATGACATCCGGGATCTCATCCGGGACTCCGAACAACATTCGGTAACCACATACAAGCTTCCTTTATAACCCTAGCATCATCGAACCTTAAGTGTGTAGACCCTACGGGTTCGGGAGACATGCAGACATGACCGAGACGTTCTCCAGTCAATAACCAACAGCGGTATCTGGATACCCATGTTGGCTCCCACATGTTCCACGATGATCTCATCGGATGAACCACGATGTCAAGGACTCAATCGATCCCGTATTCAATTCCCTTTGTCTATCGGTATGTTACTTGCCCGAGATTCGATCGTCGGTATACCGATACCTTGTTCAATCTCGTTACCGGCAAGTCACTTTACTCGTTCCGTAACACATCATCCCGTGATCAAATCCTTGGTCACATTGCGCATATGATGATGTCCTACCGAGTGGGCCCAGAGATACCTCTCCGTTTACACGGAGTGACAAATCCCAGTCTCGATCCGCATAAAACAATAGATACTTTCGGAGATACCTGTAGTGCACCTTTATAGTCACCCAGTTACGTTGTGACGTTTGATACACCCAAAGCACTCCTACGGTATCCAGGAGTTACACGATCTCATGGTCAAAGGAAGAGATACTTGACATTGGCAAAGCTCTAGCAAACGAACTACACGATCTTTGTGCTATGCTTAGGATTGGGTCTTGTCCATCACATCATTCTCCTAATGATGTGATCCCGTTATCAACGACATCCAATGTCCATAGCCAGGAAACCATGACTATCTGTTGATCACAACGAGCTAGTCAACTAGAGGCTCACTAGGGACATATTGTGGTCTATGTATTCACACGTGTATTACGATTTCCGGATAATACATTTATAGCATGAATAAAAGACTATTATCATGAACAAAGAAATATAATAATAACTTATTTATTATTGCCTCTAGGGCATATTTCCAACAGTCTCCCACTTGCACTAGAGTCAATAATCTAGTTCACATCGCCATGTGATTAACACTCACAGGTCACATCACCATGTGACTAATACCCAAGAGTTTACTAGAGTCAGTAGTCTAGTTCACATCACTATGTGATTAACACTCAATGAGTTTTATGTTTGATCATGTTGCTTGTGAGAGAGGTTTTAGTCAATGGGTCTGAACCTTTCAGATCCGTGTGTGTTTTACAAATCTCTATGTCATCTCCTAGATGCAGCTACCACGCTCTATTTGGAGCTAATCCAAATAACTGTTCTACTTGGAGCTATTCTAAATTATTGCTCCATTATATGTATCCGGTCTCTCTACTCAGAGCTATCCGGATGGGTGTCAAGCTTGCATCGTCGTAACCTTTACGACGAACTCTTTTACCACCTCCATAATCGAGAAAATTCCTTAGTCCACTAGTTACTAAGGATAACTTTGACCGCTGTCCTGTGATCCATTCTTGGATCACTCTTGTATCCCTTGACTGACTCATGGCAAGGCACACTTCAGGTGCGGTACACAGCATAGCATACTGAAGAGCCTACATCTTAAGCATAGGGGACGACCTTCGTCCTTTCTCTCTATTCTGCCGTGGTCGAGCTTTAAGTCTTAACTTCATACCTTACAACTCAGGCAAGAACTCCTTCTTTGACTGATCCATCTTGAACACCTTCAAGATCACGTTAAGGTATGTGCTCATTTGAAAGTACCATTAAGCGTTTTGATCTATCCTTATAGATCTTGATGCTCAATGCTCAAGCAGCTTAATCCAGGCTTTCCATTGAAAAACACTTTCAAAATAACCCTATATGCTTTCCAGAAATTCTACGTCGTTTCTGATCAACAATATGTCAACAACATATACTCATCAGAAATTCTATAGTGCTCCCACTCACTTCTTTGGAAATACAAGTTTCTCATAAACATTGTACAAACCCAAAATCTTTGATCATCATCAAAGCATACATTCCAACTCCGAGATGCTCACTCCAGTCCTTAGAAGGATCGCTGGAGCTAGCATACCTTTTAGCATCCTTAGGATCGACAAAACTTTTCTGATTGTATTGCATACAACCTTTCCTTACGAAAACTGGTAAGGAAACTCGTTTTGATATCCATCTGCCAGATTTCATAAATACAGCTAATGCTAACATGAATCCGACGGACTTAAGCATCGCTACGGATGAGAAAATCTCATCGTAGTCAACTCCTTGAACTTGTGAAAAACTTTTTGCCACAAGTCGAGCTTCATGGATGGTGACATTACCATCCACGTCCGTCTTCTTCTTAAAGATCCATTTATCTTAATGGCTTGCCGATCATCGGGCAAGTCCACCAAAGTCCATGGATCCGTTCTCGGATTTTATGGCCTCGAGCCATTTATCGGAATCCGGGCCCACCATCGCTTCTCCATAGCTCGTAGGTTCATTGTTGTCTAGCAACATGACCTTCAAGACAGGATCACCTTACCACTCCGAAGTAGTACGTGTCCTTGTCGTCCTACGAGGTTTGGTAGTGACTTGATCCGAAGTTTCATGATCAATATCATAAGCTTCCACTTCAATTGGTGTAGGTGCCACAGGAACAACTTCCTGTGCCCTGCCACACACTAGTTGAAGAGACGGTTCAATAACCTCATCAAGTCTCCACCATCCTCCCACTCAACTCTTTCGAGAGAAACCTTTCCTCGAGAAAGGACCCGATTCAAGAAACAATCCATATTGCTTTCGGATCTGAATTAGGAGGTATACCCAACTGTTTTGGGTTTCCTATGAAGACGCATTTTATCCGCTTTGGGTTCGAGCTTAATCCTGAAACTTTTTCACATAAGCGTCGCAGCCCCAAACCTTTAAGAAACGACAACTTAGGTTTCTCTAAACCATAATTCATACGGTGTCATCTCATCGGAATTACGTGGTGCCCTATTTAAAGTGAATGTGGTTGTCTCTAATGCCTAACCCATGAACGATAGTGGTAATTCGATAAGAGACATCATGGTACGCACCATATCCAATAGGGTGCAACTATGATGTTCGGACACACCATCACATTATGGTGTTCCAGGCGGTATTAATTGCGAAACAATTTCCACAATGTCTTAATTGTGTGCCAAAACTCGTAACTCAGATATTCATCTCTATGATCATATCATAGACATTTTATCCTCTTGTCACAATGATCTGCTACTTCACTCTGAAATTACTTGAACCATTCAATAATTCAGACTTGTGTTTCATCAAGTAAATATTCTCAACATCTACTCGAATCATCTGTGAAGTAAGAACATAACGATATTCACTGCATGCCTCAGCACTCATTGGACTGCACACATCAAAATGTGTTACTTCCAACAAGTTGCTATCTTGTTCCATCTTATTGAAAACGAGGCTTTTCAGTCATCTTGCCTATGTGGTATGATTTGCATATCTCAAGTGATTCAAAAATCAAGTGAGTCCGAACGGTCCATTTGCATGGAGCTTCTTCATGCATATATACCAATAGACATGGTTCGCATGTCTCAAACTTTTCAAAAATGAGTGAGTCCAAAGATCCATCAACATGGAGCTTCTTCATGCGTTTTATACCATTATGACTTACATGGCAGTGCCACAAGTAAGTGGTACTATCATTACTATCTTATATCTTTTGGCATGAAAAATGTGTATCACTACGATCGAGATTCAATAAACCATTTATTTAGGTGCAAGACCATCGAAGGTATTATTCAAATAAATAGAGTAACCATTATTCTCTTTAAATGAATAACCGTATTGCAATAGACATAATCCAATCATGTCTATGCTCAACGCAAACACCAATCTCGGTGGTAGAGGGAGCGTGCGATGCTTGATCACATCAACCTTGGAAACACTTCCAACACATATCGTCAGCTCACCTTTAGCTAGTCTCCGTTTCATTCCGTAGCTTTTATTTCGAGTTACTAACACTTAGCAACCGAACCGGTATCTAATACCCTGGTGCTACTAGGAGTACTAGTAAAGTACACATTAACATAATGTATATCCAATATACTTCTATCGACCTTGCCAGCCTTCTCATCTACCAAGTATCTAGGGTAATCCTGCTCTAGTGGTTGTTCCCTTTATTACAGAAGCACTTAGTCTCGGGTTTGGGTTCAACCTCGGGTTTCTTCATTGGAGCAGCAGCTGATTTGCCGTTTCATGAAGTATCCCTTCTTGCCCTTGCCCTTCTTGAAACTAGTGGTTTTACTAACCATCAACGATTGATGCTCCCTTTTGATTTCTACTTTCGCGGAGTCAAACATCGCGAATATCTCAAGGATCATCATATATGTCCTTGATATATTATAGTTCATCACGAAGCTCTAGCAGCTTGGTGGTAATGACTTCGGAGGAACTATCACTATTTCATCTGGAAGATCAACTCCCACTTGATTCAAGTGATTGTTGCACTCAGACAATCTGAGCACAAGCTCAACAATTGAGCTTCTCTCCTTAGTTTGCAGGCTAAGAAAATCGTCGGAGGTCTTATACCTCTTGACGTGGGCACGAGCCTGAAATCCCAATTTCAGCCCTCGAAACATCTCATATGTTCCGTGACGTTTCGAAAACGTCTTTGGTGCCTCTACTTAAACCATTTAACTGAACTATCACGTAGTTATCAAAACGTGTATGTTCGATGTTCGAAACATCCACAAACGATGTTTGGGGTTCAGCACACTAAGCGGTGCATTAAGGACATAAGCTTTCTACTGATCGCATAATCGCTACTATCAACTTTCAACTATATTTTCTCTAGGAACATATCTAAAACAGTAGAACTAAAGCGCGAGCTACGACATAATTTGCAAAAGGTCTTTTGACTATGTTCAAGATAATTAAGTTCATCTTATGAACTCCCACTTAGATAGACATCCCTCTGGTCATCTAAGTGATCACATGATCCGAGTCAACTAGGCCGTGTCCGATCATCACGTGAGACGGACTAGTTAACGTCGGTGAACATCTTCATGTTGATCGTATCTACGATACGACTCATGCTCGACCTTTCGGTCTCCGTGTTCCGAGGCCATGTCTGCACATGCTAGGCTCGTCAAGTTAACCCTAAGTGTTTTCGCTGTGTAAAACTGTCTTACACCCGTTGTATGTGAACGTAAGAATCCATCACACCCGATCATCACGTGGTGCTTAGAAGCGACGAACTGTAGCAACGGTGCACAGTTAGGGGAGAACACTTCTTGAAATTTTGTAAGGGATCATCTTATTTACTACCGTCGTCCTAAGTAAACAAGATGCATAAACATAATAAACATCACATGCAATTATATAGTTGTGACATGATATGGCCAATATCATATAGCTCCATTGATCTCCATCTTCGGGGCTCCATGATCATCTTGTCACCGGCATGACACCATGATCTCCATCATCATGATCTCCATCATCGTGTCTTCATGAAGTTGTCACGCCAACGACTACTTCTACTTCTATGACTAACGCATTTAGCAATAAAGTAAAGTAAGTTACATGGCGTTCTTCAATGACACGCAGGTCATACAAAAAATAAAGACAACTCCTATGGCTCCTGCCGGTTGTCATACTCATCGACATGCAAGTCGTGAATCCTATTACAAGAACATGATCAATCTCATACATCACATATCATTCATCACATCCTTTTGGCCATATCACATCACATAGCATACCCTGCAAAAACAAGTTAGACGTCCTCTAATTGTTGTTTGCATGTTTTACGTGGCTGCTATGGGTTCTAGCAAGAACGTTTCTTACCTACGCAAAACCACAACGTGATATGCCAATTGCTATTTACCCTTCATAAGGACCCTTTTCATCGAATCCGTTCCGACTAAAGTGGGAGAGACTGGCACCCGCTAGCCACCTTATGCACCAAGTGCATGTCAATCGGTGGAACCTGTCTCACGTAAGAGTACGTGTAAGGTCGGTCCGGGCCGCTTCATCCCACAATACCGTCGAAACAAGATTGGACTAGTAACGGTAAGCATATTGAACAACATCAACGCCCACAACTACTTTGTGTTCTACTCGTGCAAA
Source organism: Triticum dicoccoides (assembly GCF_002162155.2). Lineage (NCBI taxonomy): Eukaryota > Viridiplantae > Streptophyta > Magnoliopsida > Poales > Poaceae > Triticum > Triticum dicoccoides. The sequence goes on along the minus strand of NC_041384.1, from coordinate 677,958,427 downwards.
GAATCTATGCAATAGACCTAGCTCATGATGCCACTGTTGGGGAACGTAGCAGAAATTCAAAAATTTTCCTACGTAACACCAAGATCTATCTATGGAGAGACCAGCAACGAGTAGAAAGGGGAGTGCATCTACATACCCGTGTAGATCGCTAAGCGGAAGCGTTCAAGTGAACGGGGTTGATGGAGTCGTACTCGTCGTGATTCAGATCACCGATGATCAAATGCCGAACGGACGGCACCTCCGCGTTCAACACACGTACAGCCCGGTGACGTCTCCCACGCCTTGATCCAGCAAGGAGAGAGGGAGAGGTTGAGGAAGACTCCATCCAACAGCAGCACAACGGCGTGGTGGTGATGGAGGAGCGTGGCAATCCTGCAGGGCTTCGCCAAGCACCTACGGGAGAAGAGGAGGAGGGAGAGGGGCAGGGCTGCACCAACGAGAGATCAAATCGTGTTATGGGCAGCCCCTAGGCCTCATATATATAGGGGAAGGGGAGGGCTGCGCCCCCTTTAGGGTTTCCCACCCCCTAGGGGCGGCGGCCAGCCCTAGATGGCATCTGGTGCGGCGGCCAAGAGGGGGGGGGGAGGAGTCCATCCTCCCCAAGGCACCTCGGAGGTGCCTTCCCCCTTGAGGACTCTTCCCTCTAGGGTTCCCTAGGCGCATGGGCCTCTTGGGGCTGGTGCCCTTGGCCCATGTAGGCCAAGGAGCACCCCCTACAGCCCATGTGGCCCCCCGGGGCAGGTGGCCCCACCCGGTGGGCCCCCGGGACCCTTTCGGTGGTCCCGGTACAATACCGATGACCCCGAAACTTGTCCCGATGGCCGAAACAGGACTTCCTATATATAAATCTTTACCTCCGGACCATTCCGGAACTCCTCGTGACGTCCGGGATCTCATCCGGGACTCCGAACAACATTCGGTAACCACATACAAGCTTCCTTTATAACCCTAGCGTCATCGAACCTTAAGTGTGTAGACCCTACGGGTTCGGGAGACATGCAGACATGACCGAGACGTTCTCCAGTCAATAACCAACAGCGGGATCTGGATACCCATGTTGGCTCCCACATGTTCCACGATGATCTCATCGGATGAACCACGATGTCAAGGACTCAATCGATCCCGTATACAATTCCCTTTGTCTATCGGTATGTTACTTGCCCGAGATTCGATCGTCGGTATCCAATACCTTGTTCAATCTCGTTACCGGCAAGTCTCTTTACTCGTTCCGTAACACATCATCCCGTGATCAACTCCTTGGTCACATTGCGCATATGATGATGTCCTACCGAGTGGGCCCAGAGATACCTCTCCGTTTACACGGAGTGACAAATCCCAGTCTCGATCCGCACAAAACAATAGATACTTTCGGAGATACCTGTAGTGCACCTTTATAGTCACCCAGTTACGTTGTGACGTTTGATACACCCAAAGCACTCCTACGGTATCCAGGAGTTACACGATCTCATGGTCAAAGGAAGAGATACTTGACATTGGCAAAGCTCTAGCAAACGAACTACACGATCTTTGTGCTATGCTTAGGATTGGGTCTTGTCCATCACATCATTCTCCTAATGATGTGATCCCGTTATCAACGACATCCAATGTCCATAGCCAGGAAACCATGACTATCTGTTGATCACAACGAGCTAGTCAACTAGAGGCTCACTAGGGACATATTGTGGTCTATGTATTCACACGTGTATTACGATTTCCGGATAATACAGTTATAGCATGAATAAAAGACTATTATCATGAACAAAGAAATATAATAATAACTTATTTATTATTGCCTCTAGGGCATATTTCCAACAGTAAATATACTCAACATCTACTCAAATCATCTGTGAAGTAAGAACATAACGATATCCACTGCGTGCCTCAGCACTCATTGGACGGCACACATCAAAGTGTATTACTTCCAACAAGTTGCTTTCTTGTTTCATCTTACTAAAAACGAGGCCTTTCCGTCATCTTGCCCGTGTGGTATGATTTGCATGTCTCAAGTGATTCAAAATCAAGTGAGTCCAAACGATCCATCTGTATGGAGTTTCTTCATGCATATCTACTAATAGACATGGTTCGCATGTCTCAATCCTTTCAAAAACGAGTGAGTCCAAAGATCCATCAACATGGAGCTTCTTCATGCGTTTTATACCAACATGACTCAAATGGCAGTGCCACAAGTATGTGGTACTATCATTACTATCTTATATCTTTTGGTATGAACATGTGTATCACTACGATCGAGATTCAATAAACCATTCATTTTAGGTGCAAGACCATTGAAGGTACTTCCTCCGTTCTGAATTACTTGTCTTGGATTTGTCTAGATACGGATGTATCTAGACTCATTTTAGTGCTAGATACCTCCATATCTAGACAAATCCAAGACAAGTAATTTGGAACGGAGGGAGTATTATTCAAATAAACAGAGTAACCATTATTCTCCTTAAATGAATAACCGTATTGCGATAAACATAACCCAACAATGTCTATGCTCAACGCAAACACCAAATAACAATTATTTAGGTTTAACACCAATCCCGATGGTAGAGGGAGCGTGCGATGTTTGATCACATCAACCTTGGAAACGCTTCCAACACATATCGTCATCTCACCTTTAGCTAGTCTCCGCAGCCTTTTATTTCGAGTTACTAACACTTAGCAACTGAACCAGTATTTATTACCCTGGTGCTACTAGGAGTACTAGTAAAGTACACAATATAACGTATATTCAAAATACTTCTGTCGACCTTGCCAGCCTTCTCATCTACCAAGCATCTAGGGTAGTTCTGCTTCAATGACCGTTCCCCTCATTACAGAAGCACTTAGTCTCGGGTTTGGGTTCAACCTTGGGTTTCTTCACTAGGGCAACAACTGATTTTCCGTTTCATGAAGTATCCCTTCTTTCCCTTGCCCTTCTTGAAACTAGTGGTTTAACCATCAACAATTGATGCTCCTACTTGATTTCTACTTTCGCGGTGTCAAACATCGTGAGTTGCTCGAGGATCATCATGTCTATCCCTGATATGTTATAGTTCATCACGAAGTTCTAATAGCTTGGTGGTAGTGACTATGGAGAACCATCACTATCTCATATGGAAGATTAACTCCCACTCGATTCAAGCGATTGTAGTACTCAGACAATCTGAGCACATGCTCAACGATTGAGCTTTTCTCCCTTAGTTTGCAAGCTTAAGAAACTTGTCAGAGGTCTCATACCTCTTGATGTGGGCACTAGTGTGAAATCCCAATTTCAGTCTTTGGAACATCTCATATGTCCTGCGACGTTTCAAAAACGTCTTTGGTGCCACAATTCTAAACTGTTAGCATTACGCACTGAACTATCACGTAGTCATCAAAACGTGATGACAGATGTTTCCCAACATCTATAGACGACGCTCGAGGTTCAGCACACCGAGCGGTGCATTAAGGACATAAGCCTTCTGCGCAACAATGAGGATAATCCTTAGTTGACGGACCCAGTCCGCATAATTTCTACTATCAACTTTCAACTAAATTTTCTCTAGGAACATATCTTAAATAGTAGAACTTAAGTGTAAGGTACGACATAATTTGGAAAGACCTTTTGACTATGTTCATGATAATTAAGTTCATTTGATTATTTGATGAACTCCCACTTAGATAGACATCCCTCTAGTCATCTAAGTGATACATGATCCGAGTCAATTAGGCCATGTCCGATCATCACGTGAGACGGACTAGTCATCATCGGTGAACATCTTTCATGTTGATCGTATCTACTATACGACTCATGTTCGACCTTTCGGTCTCTTGTGTTCCGAGGCCATGTTTGTACATGCTAGGCTCGTCAAGTCAACCTAAGTGTATCGCGTGTGTAAATCTGGCTTACACCCGTTGTATGCGAACGTTAGAACCTATCACACCCGATCATCACATGGTGCTTCGGAACAACGGACCTTAGCAATGGTGCACAGTTAGGGGGAACACTTTCTTGAAATTATTGTGAGGGATCATCTTATTTATGCTACAGTCGTTCTAAGCAAATAAGATGTAAACATGACAAACATCACATGCAAATCATAAAGTGACATGATATGGCCAATATCATCTTGCGCCTTTGATCTCCATCTTCGAGGCGCGGCATGAACACCATCGTCACCGGCATGACACCATGATCTCTATCATCATGATCTCCATCATCGTGTCTTCATGAAGTTGTCTCACCAACTATTACTTCTACTACTATGGCTAACAGTTAGCAATAAAGTAAAGTAATTACATGGCATTTTCGTTGACACGCAGGTCATAAATAAATTAAGACAACTCCTATGGCTCCTGCCGGTTGTCATACTCATCGACATGCAAGTCGTGATTCCTATTACAAGAACATGATCAATCTCATACATCACATATATCATTCATCACATACTTTTGGCCATATCACATCACATAGCATACCCTGCAAAAACAAGTTAGACGTCCTCTAACTGTTGTTGCATGTTTTACGTGGCTGCTATGGGTTTCTAGCAAGAACGTTTCTTACCTACGCAAAACCATAACGGTGATATGCCAATTGCTATTTAACCTTCATAAGGACCCTTTTCATCGAATCTGATCCGACTAAAGTGGGAGAGACAGACACCCGCTAGCCACCTTATGCATCAAGTGCATGTTAGTCGGTGGAACCTATCTCACGTAAGAGTACGTGTAAGGTCGGTCCGAGCCGCTTCATCCCACAATGCCACCGAATCAAGATAAGACTAGTAACGATAAGCAAACTGAACAAATCATCACCCACAACTACTTTGTGTTCTACTCGTGCATACAATCTACGCAGAGGCCTAGCTCTGATACCACTGCTGGGGAACGTAGCAATAATTCAAAAAAAATTCTACGTGTCACCAAGATCAATCTAGGAGATACTAGCAACGAGAGAGAGGGAGTGTATCTTCATACCCTTGAAGATCGCTAAGCGGAAGCGTTACAAGAACGTGGTTGGTGCAGTCGCACACGCAGCAATTCTGTAACATCCCACAATTCTAAATTTTGGAATGTTATATTAAATAATTAACTTGATTGATTGTTTGATTGCTGTGTGAATGGTTGTGTGAAATTAAGTGAAATTTGAAACTTTTTGAAAGTTAAATGAGAGGGAATGAAATGACTTCCCAAACTTTCATCCTTGCATTTGATCTCAATGAAATTCAAATTCATTTCATCACAATACCCTTGAGTGAAGAAAACATGACTTCTTCTAGAAACAAAAAGGGTTTTGAAAGATTTTTGAATTTCATTTTTGAAAGCATTTCAAATTTAGAAACTTTATGCAACTCAATGATTTTCATGAGAGAGGATAAAATGACTTCTTCAAAATATAGGAAATATGAGTTGGAAGTATGAAGAAAAGGTTTGAATTTTAAATTCCAAACCATTAGGAAGTTTTTGGGTTTTCTTTTCAAATTATTTTTCTCCAAAAATAAAATATATGGAAAATAGGGTAAAATGATTTACTACATTATAAAAATGGAGAAAAATAAATTTTTAAATCATTTTGGCATTTTAAAGAAATTTTATTTGAATTTTATTTGCAGCAGTACCACTATTTGTTTTATTAGAATTTGTGTGAATTTTATTTCATCTTGTAAAATAGTTCATATTGTAGGATTTCTTTTTCCGGTCATTTTGATATATAATACTCCTATATTTTATTTTCGTTTTATTTTTCTAAAATGATTTTTCTTCAGGGAATCTTTCAAAAAAAGGGAAAGGAATTTTCTTTTTTTGGGCCAAATCCGGCCCGATCCGATCTGAATCTTCTCCTTCCTCCAGCACAGGATATCATCCCGATCAACTGTAGCACCGCGCCGGACATCGCCGGAATCGTGGGATTAGCGAATCCTGGCCGACCCCTCGCCCAAGCCGCACCCCAACCCTATAAATACCCCCTCCGCCGCCCCATTCCCGCCCCTAGCCCCTCCTCTCCTCGCCCCACTTCGCCGCGCCGCCTCGCCGGAGTTCGCCGGACCACCGCCGCCATTGCCGCCTCGCCCCGCCACCACCGGACGCCCCCGCCGCCACCCGCCACCACCATCCGGCCGCCCTCGACGAGCCGCCCCCGCCGGACCCCTCGCCTCGCCGAAGGACCCACCGGAGGACCACGCCGGAGCTTCAGCAGAAGCTCCTCACCGGACTGCTACAGTAAACCCGATCTACTGTTCACCTTTTTTTTCGTTCTGTTTTTTTAGAATAGTTCCAAATTTGTAAATTCAATAACTAATTATCTATAATGTATTTTTGAGTGATTCCAACTGTGTTGGATCACAAATTTGTTGAGGCTTCTGTTAGTATTACTGGATTTCAAATTTGAGTAGTTTAAATTTGAATTTGATAAATTTTGTTAAAATTAGTATTTTGGCCATAACTTGAGTTTAAAAATAGATTTTAACTTGATTCTTTTTGCTACTGGTCACTTGTGGTATTGTTTAACTGTAGGATTTAGTTTGGTAATTTTAGAGAATTTTAAATTAGGGTTTTATTAGAAACAGTACTGTTTTGCTTATATAGTTGTTTTGGTTATATAATTATTGTTTTTAATTATTTTAGTTAATTCTTTTTGTAGATTTTTACTTGTTGTTCTATATTTCTGTTAGAATACAGTAGATAATTTTTTTATAGTTATTTATTAGAGTTTAGTTATTGTTTTGTTTTACTATTATTTAGTTATGAAACTAGGATAAATAGAATAGTTTTATTAGTTTTAAAAGTAATTTCTTTTGCCACTTCAAGTTACGTTGTTATTGTTTCTGTTATTTTTAAATTAGTTGTTATATTAATTAGTATAGTTTATTAATGTTTTAATGAATGCTTGGCTGTTATAGTTGTCTTAGTGTTTTGCTAGTTGTTATAGTATTAACTAGATGGTTATAGTAGTTTTATCTTAGTTCTTTTTGCTAGTTATTAAATTAGTAATTTATTTTCTATTATTTTATTAGAGTTATATTTTTTTGCTGTAGAAAAGTTATTAGAGTAATTTAGTGATGTTATGTAAGATTTGTGTGAATTGGTCTCCACTAGTTTTCCTTGAAGTTTTCTTTCGAAGTTTTCTTTTGGTTTTTATTTGGTTTTCTTCTTGCTTTTTGATTGTTATTTTGATTGCTAGTATTGTTTGCTAGGACGATTGCTTATATGATTACCATGTTTGACTATGTAGATTTACATCGGAGTGACGAATAGTTTATCAAGTTTCCGAGAGCGTTTATATCTTCATCAACATACCAGGCAAGTTCACTTTGACCATATTTTCATACTAATGTTTTTATTGCATTTAGTGGCACCATTATTTCAATCCCTCCAGTAGTGATATTGAATTCTTGTAGTTGAGTAGAATGCATGAGGTAGGAACCCACCTCCCTGTTACCAAGCCCGGGACGTATATAGTTTTAATGCTACATTGTAGTAGACGGGGTTTGGTATAAGTGCTCGGGAGTGGGGTGAGAATGAAGGACTTTACGTCAAAGATGACAACTTCATGATGGCATCTACAAGGACTGCATCTTCAGGACTCCTCAAGATTTCGAGACTCGAGACAAGAATTGAATACACACTACTGGGTGAAGGACGATTGACGGGCACCCTGGAGAAGCCAGTGGTTGGCCGGGATGCATGGAGAAGCGCCATGACATCTTGCGGAAAGCTTCACCCAAACTCAAAGAGACGGAAGAACACTTCATGCCCGGAAGCTTACATGTGCAACCGCAAGTCACTATGGGCTCTAGCTTGGTTGACCTTAGTTGTGACTCTGGTTGGGACGGTGCTAGCAGATGTAGAACTACGGTAGGATTGGATGAGCACCGGACAGTGGTCAGAGGAACTCTTCAGAAGACCATGTTTCGGTCATCTTGTTCTCAAACACCCTGAAGTGCGAGAATGTAAAGAGAGGGATCGAATCTTGCGGGTAAAGTGTACAAACCTCTGCAGAGGGTTAAAACCTAATCGATTAGCCATGTCCCCGGTTACGGACAATTTGAGCCTCTGGACTTGGATCTATCTTGGAACTCTCAGCACCGGACTGATAATTTAATTGTGCGCAACTTATGATGATTTGGGTATGAGACATCGGTTGGCGGAACCATGTCATGGCAGAAAACTCCGTAGTACAGACTCCTGATATTCCTTTGTTGTAGGGAAAATAAAACCAACTTTTATGCAAACAAAACTCAGATACAGAGCCACAAAGCCATATTGCATATAGTATAGTTTATCATTTGTTTTCTCTTATTGTGATCTTGCCGGTACATTCAATGTACTGACCTACACGGCTGCAACGTCTCATGTTGCAGATATGTTTCTTCCGACGAGTAAGAGTTACGTCATAGGGTTACGGTCTACACTCAACCTGCCGATGGCGTTGATGGGACTCCACACCCGATTATTTGTTTCCGCTGAGACTTATGAGGTATATATCAGTTTTACTTTATTTATACATGTGATTGCACTTTGATATATACATTGATGTACTGTGTGTGCCAGCATACCGATCCAGAGATGGCACAGATACACAGAGGCTTGACCGTCTGAGGTCGGGTCGCTACAGATATGGTATCAGAGCACATGTTGACTATAGGACGTCACCCTAGAAATCGGAAAGCCCCTAGGACAGGAAATCTCTAAAACTTTATTTTCAAAAGAATCCATTACTTCTCATCTTTTCTGATTTTATCAAATATCCTCTCTTACCTCAAATAGTTAGAATATACCCCTTTCCCTTTTGACCACACGGAGGATCAACCGAAGCCGCTCCAAGAAGGACAAGATATCGGACAACCGATGACCATTTCAGAGTAAACAGGATTTGACCATGCATAGAGTTGAAGCTACACCACTTGAAGACTCCGACGACTTGAAGAATCAGAAGAATTATTCAACCGTTAGAGGACCAAACCCCTGTTATACACTTACGTTAGATGCGATGATTTGTGAGCTATCATTTGTTTGATGTTTTTCCGACAACCACAAAATAAAACTCGTTTCTTCAAAACTATTATTTGTATTGTGTGTATCCCTTCCCACCTCTCTCTTATCTCACCCTAAAACCCTTGGACCCAGTAGATGATGAATGAAGTTGGACTGGTATTCTCTGGACCGAAAACCCAGCCGGAGGCAGAGCTATGGATTCAGAACATGGGGAATCACTTCGGGAGCAATTTGGTTTCAAGGAAGAATGAAGTATCGTACGCTCTTCAGTACTTTGAAGGAAGTGCTGCAACATGGTGGCATATGCATCAAGCTATACAGGGATGGAATGGAGCAAGGACTTGGGAAGAATTCAAGAAGACTCTGACAAGATCTCGTCTTATCCGGAAGCACCATGATACCCCAAGAAATAAACCTTGTGCCTGCAAGATTTGCGGAGAAATAGGACACACCCAGGAAACACAAGGATGGATGCCCTCATTGTGAGGAGAAACACCCAGCTGAGGAATGCCCAACTAGTCAGGTGACTTGTTTCTTGTGTGAAGGAACCACCCACTACCCAGCTCAGTGTCACATTTACCCCATAGTGCAACAAACTATTCAGAAGTAGGAAGAAGGAATGACAGAAGCCCTCCGAGAAGTTATGAAAGAACCTGTGATTAAGGAAAGTGTTGAAGACCCTGATGGAGAAAGCCTCAATAGATTTTACTCCAATGCCTGTTATTCATGTGGAGAAGAAGGACATTTTTCACAGTATTGCACCAAGAAAAGAAAATAGTATCTGGGGTACTTCCCAACAGAAGCAGTGGAGTTTGATCCATAGGGAATAGAACATTTGATTAGAATGAAGAAAACCCGGAAGAGAAAACAAAGACACCCTCAGAACAACCCAATTTCTACAAAGAGGGACAAGAGTCATATTACCTGTTTTGAATGTAAGGATGTCGGGCATTATGCCAATGATTGTCTCGAAAGGAAGCAAGGAACTCAAGGAGCAGGCACCATCACCAAGAAGCCTCGAGACATGCCGGAAGTTATTTGTTTTAGCTGCAAGGAAGCAGGACATTTTGCTAAGGATTGTACAAATCATGAGAAAGCTGGAGCTGAGTAGTGGAGACGTTGATATCAGAAATAAGGGTAGCATGGAAAACACTTTTTCATGAGAATGCGGGGTTGAGTTATGTAATAGATTACTCAGAGATTGTAATAATTCATGACTCAATAAAATTGATATGTCATATGCTGAAAGGCTTTAAGGAGTTCTTATGTTTTATCTTGGAAATTAATATTCTGGGTGAACATGGAAGAAAATGAGTTGTGATGCATAAACTGGATGTTGGAAATTGAGTTTGAAGTTTTGTTTGAATGATATGAATGTGGACACAAGGAGATAGGTACCTTATTCTGAGCACCATTTTTGTTTTACAACTGCAGATGATGACCCTTTATGAGTCTTTCCTCAAGGGACCGGAGACGATCATGACCCTGACAAGTGATCAGATTACCCAAAAATCCCGAAGGACATGATGAAGCATATTCACCTTGAAGGAGATGCAGTCTACAAGGGCTACCCCTTCATGCAAAAGGGAGTGGAACTTTGGTATGTGGAGGTACACCTCCACCGTATGAAAGGAGTTTTCCCAAAGACGATGGGGCAGTACTTTTTCATCTCACGTGTACCACAAGCAACTTTCTTCGACGCTGTTCGTGAAGCAGCCATGGAAGCCATACGCCAGATCGGAGATATACTTGAAGCAAGACTCCGTTATACTCAGGAATACCTAAGCGAAGTGCATGCAGAGATGATGGAGATGAACTCAAGGCCACCACGATGAAAAAGAAGATTGAAGATTTCAAGGAGCATGTCGCCCAATTCCAGTGGGATTGAAGGATCCTCAAGGAGGAAAAATGAATAAAGTGGGAAGAAATGCTTGACCATACCAAACCATGTGGATGGCGGCATTTGTAATAAAGTATTTCTTTGGAATTTGGATTTATGAAAAATGGTTAAGGAGGTAATAAAAGATTTGATATGAAAATAATATGATTTATGGATGAACTAGTGCATTTCATTTAAGTGTGGTAGTACTTCGTAAAGCCACAGGATAAATGAAAAAAGGCGTTGTTCATGATGGTCCATAGAAAGGAGCCGGACGAAATAAGTTGGAGTTTGATTATGACGGTTACCCCAAGAGTATGACAAAATGAAGTACTATTGGATTTAAAGGAGGTTTAATGTTGGAATATGGAACAACTGTAACTCCACAGATGAGTTAACACTATGCAAGCGCTGAAGTGGACCCATAACCCACATGCCCAGGATTTGACAAAGGCACAAGCACAATCTTGTTGAAGGAAGAATTCTGGAAGAAGCTGTGAATTGATCAGCAGACGTTACATAGGATGTTATGTAAACCCCAAGATTGTGAAGAACGATAGATGTTTTATTCAGCTTGCAGAATCAATGGGTTTACCCAAACCCAGTTCGAGGACAAGAGAAATTTTTGCAAAGCTTGTGAGGATGCCCGACTGTTAGAAATACGAGATTCACTAAACCTTATACAGGGTAATGATTTGGGTGCGGAATGAATTGATCACCATACCGACTTACTCTTATCATTCACTCTTGATATTTGGAATGGTAAATCTGAGAGACTTACCCATAGTAAAGTGACGACGCTCGTTGAAGCCTTTCTTAAGCCTTAGAACGGTATGATGATAAACCCATGTACATGGCAGCTGTTACAAATCGTAGATTATACGGTGAGAATGAAGCCAATGCCCTTTTTCTGCAGAAAACATTAATGGTAGGCAACCATGAGTATTTCGATAGTTGTCTAGAATGGACGCAGACCTATCAGCTAAGATCCAGTCTCGGACGAACTTCATCTTTGACGAAGCGACCAAAGATTTTGAGGAAAACACTATGGTTCTGACAGAAGAGCATTAATGAAGGAGCCATTGTAAGATATGTAAGAGATAGATATTGTCGACACTCCGGAGGAAGTATGTGAGTTTACTGGAACTGTAACCTTGCTTTTAAGTGTGGTAGCACCCCTGACCCTTCCGGCCAAAATATTTGCTAGAAGACCCCCAACCCATAACCTTTTCTTGCTAGCCTCTTCGAATCTCGAGGACGAGATTCATTTTAAGTGTGGTAGTTTGTAACATCCCACAATTCTAAATTTTGGAATGTTATATTAAATAATTAACTTGATTGATTGTTTGATTGCTGTGTGAATGGTTGTGTGAAATTGAGTGAAATTTGAAACTTTTTGAAAGTTAAATGAGAGGGAATGAAATGACTTCCCAAACTTTCATCCTTGCATTTGATCTCAATGAAATTCAAATTCATTTCATCACAATACCCTTGAGTGAAGAAAACATGACTTCTTCTAGAAACAAAAAGGGTTTTGAAAGATTTTTGAATTTCATTTTTGAAAGCATTTCAAATTTAGAAACTTTATGCAACTCAATGATTTTCATGAGAGAGGATAAAATGACTTCTTCAAAATATAGGAAATATGAGTTGGAAGTATGAAGAAAAGGTTTGAATTTTAAATTCCAAACCATTAGGAAGTTTTTGGGTTTTCTTTTCAAATTATTTTTCTCCAAAAATAAAATATATGGAAAATAGGGTAAAATGATTCCCTACATTATAAAAATGGAGAAAAATAAATTTTTAAATCATTTTGGCATTTTAAAGAAATTTTATTTGAATTTTATTTGCAGCAGTACCACTATTTGTTTTATTAGAATTTGTGTGAATTTTATTTCATCTTGTAAAATAGTTCATATTGTAGGATTTCTTTTTCCGGTCATTTTGATATATAATACTCCTATATTTTATTTTCGTTTTATTTTTCTAAAATGATTTTTCTTCAGGGAATATTTCAAAAAAAGGGAAAGGAATTTTCTTTTTTTGGGCCAAATCCGGCCCGATCCGATCTGAATCTTCTCCTTCCTCCAGCACAGGATATCATCCCGATCAACTGTAGCACCGCGCCGGACATCGCCGGAATCGTGGGATTAGCGAATCCTGGCCGACCCCTCGCCCAAGCCGCACCCCAACCCTATAAATACCCCCTCCCCCGCCCCATTCCCGCCCCTAGCCCCTCCTCTCCTCGCCCCACTTCGCCGCGCCGCCTCGCCGGAGTTCGCCGGACCACCGCCGCCATTGCCGCCTCGCCCCGCCACCACCGGACGCCCCCGCCGCCACCCGCCACCACCATCCGGCCGCCCTCGACGAGCCGCCCCCGCCGGACCCCTCGCCTCGCCGGAGGACCCACCGGAGGACCACGCCGGAGCTTCAGCAGAAGCTCCTCACCGGACTGCTACAGTAAACCCGATCTACTGTTCACCTTTTTTTCGTTCTGTTATTTTAGAATAGTTCCAAATTTGTAAATTCAATAACTAATTATCTATAATGTATTTTTGAGTGATTCCAACTGTGTTGGATCAAAAATTTGTTGAAGCTTCTGTTAGTGTTACTGGATTTCAAATTTGATTAGTTTAAATTTGAATTTGATAAATTTTGTTCAAATTAGTATTTTGGCCATAACTTGAGTTTAAAAATAGATTTTAACTTGATTATTTTTGCTACTGGTCACTTGTGGTATTGTTTAACTGTAGGATTTAGTTTGGTAATTTTAGAGCATTTTAAATTAGGGTTTTATTAGAAACAGTACTGTTTTGCTTATATAGTTGTTTTGGTTATATAATTATTGTTTTTAATTATTTTAGTTAATTCTTTTTGTAGATTTTTACTTGTTGTTCTATATTTCTGTTAGAATACAGTAGATAATTTTTTTATAGTTATTTATTAGAGTTTAGTTATTGTTTTGTTTTACTATTATTTAGTTATGAAACTAGGATAAATAGAATAGTTTTATTAGTTTTAAAAGTAATTTCTTTTGCCACTTCAAGTTACGTTGTTATTGTTTCTGTTATTTTTAAATTAGTTGTTATATTTATTTAGTATAGTTTATTAATGTTTTAATGAATGCTTGGCTGTTATAGTTGTCTTAGTGTTTTGCTAGTTGTTATAGTATTAACTAGATGGTTATAGTAGTTTTATCTTAGTTCTTTTTGCTAGTTATTAAATTAGTAATTTATTTTCTATTATTTTATTAGAGTTATATTTTTTTGCTGTAGAAAAGTTATTAGAGTAATTTAGTGATGTTATGTAAGATTTGTGTGAATTGGTCTCCACTAGTTTTCCTTGAAGTTTTCTTTCGAAGTTTTCTTTTGGTTTTTATTTGGTTTTCTTCTTGCTTTTTGATTGTTATTTTGATTGCTAGTATTGTTTGCTAGGACGATTGCTTATATGATTACCATGTTTGACTATGTAGATTTACATCGGAGTGACGAATAGTTTATCAAGTTTCCGAGAGCGTTTATATCTTCATCAACATACCAGGCAAGTTCACTTTGACCATATTTTCATACCAATGTTTTTATTGCATTTAGTGGCACCATTATTTCAATCCCTCCAGTAGTGATATTGAATTCTTGTAGTTGAGTAGAATGCATGAGGTAGGAACCCACCTCCCTGTTATCAAGCCCGGGACGTATATAGTTTTAATGCTATGCTGTAGTAGACGGGGTTTGGTATGAGTGCTCGGGAGTGGGGTGAGAATGAAGGACTTTACGTCAAAGACGACAACTTCATGATGGCATCTGCAATGACTGCATCTTCAGGACTCCTCAAGATTTTGAGACTCGAGACAAGAATTGAATACACACTACTGGGTGAAGGACGGTTGACGGGCACCCTGGAGAAGCCAGTGGTTGGCCGGGATGCATGGAGAAGCGCCATGACATCTTGCGGAAAGTTTCACCCAGACTCAAAGAGACGGAAGAATACTTCATGCCCGGAAGCTTACATGTGCAACCGCAAGTCACTATGGGCTCTGGCTTGGTTGACCTTAGTTGTGACTCTGGCTGGGACGGTGCTAGCAGATGTAGAACTACGGTAGGATTGGATGAGCATCGGACAGTGGTCAGAGGAACTCTTCGGAAGACCATGTTTCGGTCATCTTGTTCTCAAACACCCTGAAGTGCGAGAATGTAAAGAGAGGGATCGAATCTTGCGGGTAAAGTGTACAAACCTCTGCAGAGGGTTAAAACCTAATCGATTAGCTGTGTCCCCGGTTACGGACAATTTGAGCCTCTGGACTTGGATCTATCTCGGAACTCTCGGCACCGGACTGATAATTTAATTGTGGGCAACTTATGATGATTTGGGTATGAGACATCGGTTGGCGAAACCATGTCATGGCAGAAAACTCCGTAGTACAGACTCCTGATATTCCTTTGTTGTAGGGAAAATAAAACCAACTTTTATGCAAAGAAAACTCAAATATAGAGCCACAAAGCCATATTGCATATAGTATAGTTTATCATTTGTTTTCTCTTATTGTGATCTTGCCGGTACATTCAATGTACTGACCTACATGACTGCAACGTCTCATGTTGCAGATATGTTTCTTCTGACGAGTAAGAGTTACGTCATAGGGTTACGGTCTACACTTAACCTGCCGATGGCGTTGATGGGACTCCACACCCGATTATTTGTTTCCGCTGAGACTTATGAGGTATATATCAGTTTTACTTTATTTATACATGTGATTGCACTTTGATATATACATTGATGTACTATGTGTGCCAGCATACCGATCCAGGGATGGCACAGATACACAGAGGCTTGACCGTCTGAGGTCGGGTCGCTACAGATTCAGATCGCGGTCGATTCCGATATAAGCGCCGAACAACGGTGCCTCTGCGTTCAACACACGTATAGCCTGGGGACTGATACGTCTCCAACGTATCTATAATTTTTGATTGCTCCATGCTATATTATCTACTATTTTGGACTATATTGGGCTTTATTTTCCACTTATATTATTTTTGGGACTAACCTATTAACCGGAGGCCCAGCCTAGAATTGTTGTTTTTTGCCTATTTCAGTGTTTCGGATAAACAAAATATCAAACGGAGTCCAAACGGAATAAAATCTTCGGAAACGTGATTTTCTCACGAACGTGATCCAGGAGACTTGGACCCTACTGCAAGGGATCATAGAGGTGGTCACGAGGGTGGGGGGCGCCCCCCCTAGGGCGCGCCCCCTGCCTCGTGGGCCCCTCGGTGCTCCACTGACGTACTCCTTCCTCCTATATATACACACGTACCCCAAAACGATCAGAACAGGAGCCAAAAACCTAATTCCACCGCCGCAACTTTCTGTATCCACGAGATCCCGTCTTGGGGCCTGTTCCGGAGCTCCGCCGGAAGAGGGCCGTCATCACGGAGGGCTTCTACATCATCATATCCCCTCCGATGAAGTGTGAGTAGTTTACCTCAGACCTTCGGGTCCATAGTTAGTAGCTAGATGGCTTCTTCTCTCTCTTTGAATCTCAATACAAAGTTCTCCCCCTCTCTTGTGGAGATCTATTCGATGTAATCTTCTTTTTGCGGTGTGTTTGTTGAGACCGATGAATTGTGAGTTTATGATCAAGTCTATCTATGAATAATGTTTGAATCTTCTCTGAATTCTTTTATGCATGATTGGTTATCTTTGCAAGTCTCTTTGAATTATCTGTTTGATTTGGCCAACTAGATTGGTACTTCTTGCCATGGGAGAAGTGCTTAGCTTTGGGTTCGATCTTGTGGTGTCCTTACCCAGTGACAGAAGGGGCAACAAGGCACGTATTGTATCGTTGCCATCGAGGATAACAAGATGGGGTTTATTTCATATTGCATGAATTTATCTCTCTACATCATGTCATCTTGCTTAAGGTGTTACTCTGTTTTTAACTTAATACTCTAGATGCATGCTGGATAGCGGTCGATGAGTGGAGTAATAGTAGTAGATGCAGAATCGTTTCGGTCTACTTGTCACGGACGTGATGCCTATATACATGATCATGCCTAGATATTCTCATAATTATGCACAATTCTATCAATTGCTCAACAGTAATTTGTTCACCCACCATAGAATACTTATGCTCTTGAGAGAAGCCACTAGTGAAACCTATGTCCCCCAGGTCTATTCTCACCATATCAATCTCTATCACTTTTATATTGTTTTGCTTTTTTACTTTGCCTTTACTTTTTTACTTTGCATCTTTATATCAAAAATACCAAAAATATTCTATCTATCAGATCTCACTCTCGTAGGTGACCGTGAAAGGGCTTGACAACCCCTAATCGTGTTGGTTGCGATTAGCTATCGCTTTGTGCAGGTACGAGGGACTTGAGCGTGGGCTCCTACTGGATTGATACCTTGGTTCTCAAAAACTTAGGGAAATACTTACGCTACTCTGCTGCATCATCCCTTCCTCTTCGGGGAAAACCAACGCAAGCTCAAGACATAGCAAGAAGGATTTCTGGCGCCGCTGCCGGGGAGTCTACGCAAAAAGTCAATATACCAAGTACCCATCACAATCCCTATCTCTCGCATTACATTATTTGCCGTTTGTCACTCGTTTTCCTCTCCCCCCCAATTCACCCTTGCCGTTTTATTCGCCCTCTCTCTTTATCCTCCCTCTCTATTTGCCTCTTTTTGTCCGCTTGCTTTTTGTTTTCCCGTGTGTTAGATTGCTTGTTTGTCGCGATGGCTCAAGATACTACAAATTGTGTGACTTCACCAATACCAATAATAATGATTTCCTTAGCACTTCGATTGCTCCTCTTACCGATGCTGAATCTTGTGAAATTAATACTGCTTTGTTGAATCTTGTTATGAAAGATCAATTCGCCAGCCTTCCTAGTGAAGATGCCGCTACTCATCTGAATAGCTTCGTCAATTTATGTGATATGCAAAATAAAAAAGATGTCAATAATGATGTCGTTAAATTGAAGCTATTTCCTTTTTCTCTTAGAGATCGTGCTAAAGCTTGGTTTTCGTCTTTGCCTAAGAATAGTATTGATTCATGGAACAAATGCAAAGATGCTTTTATCTCTAAGTATTTTCCTCCCGCTAAGATCATCTCTCTTAGAAATGATATAATGAACTTTAAACAACTTGATCATGAACATCTCGCACAAGCTTGGGAGAGAATGAAACTAAAGATACGTAATTGCCGTACTCATGGTTTGAATTTGTGGATGATTATACAAAATTTTTATGCCGGATTGAATTTTGCTTCTAGAAATCTTTTAGATTCGGCCGCGGGAGGCACTTTTATGGAAATCACTTTAGGAGATGCTACTAAACTCCTAGATAATATTATGGTTAATTATTCTCAATGGCATACTGAAAGAACTTCTAATAAAAAGGTGCATGCGATAGAAGAAATTATTGTGTTGATTGAAAAGATGGATGAACTTATGAAATTATTTGCTACTAAGAGTGTTTCTTCTGATCCTAATGATATGCCTTTGTCTACTTTGATTGAGAATAACAATGAATCTATGGATGTGAATTTTGTTGGTAGGAATAATTTTGGTACCAACGCTTATAGAGGGAATTTTAATCCTAGGCCATATCCTAGTAATCCTTCTAATAATTATGGGAATTCCTACAACAACTCTTATGGAAATCATAATAAGATTCCCTCTGATTTTGAATCTAATATTAAAGAATTTATTTCTTCACAAAAGAATTTTAATGCTATGATTGAAGAAAAATTGCTTAAGATTGATGATTTGGCTAGGAACGTTGATAGAATTGCCCTTGATATTGATGTTTTGAAACTTAGATCTATTCCACCTAAGCATGATATTAATGAGTCTCTAAAAGCCATGAGAATTTCAATTGATGAGTGTAAAGAAAGAACCGCTAGGATGCGTGCTTCCAAAGATGCCTTTATTAAAGTGTGTTCTTCCAATTCCTATGAAAATCAAGATGAAGATCTAAAAGTTATTGATGTGTCTCCAATTAAATCTTTATTTTGCAATATGAATCTTGATGAAACTGAATATGATCTTCCTTTACCTAGAAGGCATTCTAAAAATTCGGAGTGTTTAGATCTTAATGATGAAATTGATGAAAGTGGGATTGAAAGAAATAAAAATCTAGATGTTGCTAAACCCACTATATTGGATTTCAAGGAATTTAATTATGAAAATTGCTCTTTAATTGATTGTATTTCCTTGTTGAAATCCGTGCTAAATTCTCCACATGCTTATAGTCGAAATAAAGCCTTCACCGAACATATTGTTGATGCCTTGACGCAATCTTATGAAGAAAAACTTGAGTTGAAAGTTTCTATCCCTAGAAAACTCTATGATGAGTGGGTACCAACTATTAAAATTAAAATTAAAGATCATGAGTTTTATGCTTTGTGTGATTTGGGTGCTAGTGTCTCTACTATTCCCAAGACTTTGTGTGATTTACTAGATTTCCGTAATTTTGATGATTGCTCTCTAAACTTGCATCTTGCGGATTCCACTATTAAGAAACCTATGGGAAGAATTAGTGATGTTCTTATTGTTGCAAATAGGAATTATGTGCCCGTAGATTTCATTGTTCTTGATATAGATTGCAATCCTTCTTGCCCTATTATTCTTGGTAGACCTTTCCTTAGAACGGTTGGTGCGATTATTGATATGAAGGAAGGGAATATTAGATTTCAATTTCCATTAAAAAAGGGCATGGAACACTTTCCAAGAAAGAAAATAAAATTACCATATGAAACTATCATGAGAGCCACTTATGGATTGCCTACCAAAGATGGCAATACCTAGATCTATTCTTGCTCGTTATGCCTAGCTAGGGGCATTAAACGATAGCGCTTGTTGGGAGGCAACCCAATTTTATTTTTATTCCTTGCTTTTTTCTCCTGTTTAGTAATAAATAAATTATTTAGCCTCTGTTTTGGTTGTGTTTTTTGCGTTTAATTAGTGTTTGTGCCAAGTAGAACCGTTGGGAAGACTTGGGGAAAGTCTTGTTGAACTTGCTGTAAAAAACAGAAACTTTAGCGCTCACGAGAACTGCTGTAATTTTTATTTGAAGAGTGATATTTAGTTAATAATTTTTGAAGATTATTAATATATAAATTCCTCACGTCCAGAAATTTATTTTAGAATTTTTGGGGTTCCAGATCTGGCGCTAGCTACAGATTACTACAGACTGTTCTGTTTTTGACAGATTCTGTTTTTCGTGTGTTGTTTGCTTATTTTGATGAATCTATGGCTAGTAAAATAGTTTATAATCCATAGAGAAGTTGGAATACAGTAGGTTTAACACCAATATATATAAAGAATGAGTTAATTACAGTACCTTGAAGCGGTCTTTTGTTTTCTTTCGCTAACGGAGCTCACGAGTTTTCTATTTTGAGTTTTGTGTTGTGAAGTTTTCAAGTTTTGGGTGAATTCTTTTGATGGATCATGGAACAAGGAGTGGCAAGAGCCTAATCTTGGGGATGCCCATGGCACCCCCAAGATAATCCAAGGACACCAAAAAGTCAAAGCTTGGGGATGCCCCCGGAAGGCATCCCCTCTTTCGTCCACTTCCATCGGTAATTTACTTGGAGCTATATTTTTATTCACCAACATGATATGTGTTTTGCTTGGAGCGTCTTATGTTATTTGTGTCTTTGTTTGTTAGTATGCCACAATCATCCTTGCTGTACACACCTTTTGAGAGAGCTATACATGAATTAAAATTTGATAGAATACTCTATGTGCTTCACTTATATCTTTTGAGCTAGATAAATTTGCTCTATGTGCTTCACTTATATCTTTTGAGCTAGATAATTTTGCTCTATGTGCTTCACTTATATCTTTTGAGCTAGATAATTTTGCTCTATGTGCTTCACTTAGATCTTTTAGAGCACGGTGGTGGATTTGTTTTAAAGAAACTATTGATCTCTCATGCTTCACTTAAATTAATTTGAGAGTCTCTTAATAGCATGGTAATTTGCCTAATAATAATATGCTTGGTATTCAAGATTTGTGAAACTTTCTTTTGAGTGTGTTGAATACTAAGGAAGGATTGAAGCATGATAATTGTTTGGAGATATGGAGGTGATAATATTAAAGTCATGCTAGTTGAGTAGTTGTGAATTTAAAGAATACTTGTGTTGAAGTTTGTGATTCCCATAGCATGCACGTACGGTGAACCGTTATGTGATGAAGTCGGAGCATGATTTATTTATTGATTGTATTCCTTATGAGTGGCGGTCGGGGACGAGCGATGGTCTTTTCCTACCAATCTATCCCCCCTAGGAGCATACACGTAATACTTTGCTTTGATAACTTCTAATTTTTTGCAATAAGTATATGAGTTCTTTATGACTAATGTTGAGTCCATGGATTATACGCACTCTCACCCTTCCACCTTTGCTAGCCTCTCTCATACCGCGCAACTTTCGCCTGTATCATACACCTACCATATACCTTCCTCAAAACAGCCACCATACCTACCTATTATGGCATTTCCATAGCCATTCCGAGATATATACCATGCAACTTTACACCATCTAGTTCATCATGACACATCCATCATTGTCATATTGCTTAGCATGATCATGTACTTGACATAGTATTTGTGGCAAAGCCACCGTTCATAATTCTTTCATACTTGTCACTCGTGATTCATTGCATATCCCGGTACACCGCCGGAGGCATTCATATAGAGTCATACTTTGTTTTAGTATCGAGTTGTAATCATTGAGTTGTAAATAAATAGAAGTGTGATGATCATCATTCAATAGAGCATTGTCCCCCCAAAAAATAAAAAAAGGGGCAATGCTACTATCTTTTTTTCCACACTTGTGCATCAAAGTAGCACCATGATATAGCAAGTCTCATATATTGTGCTTCAAAGTAGCACCATGTTCTTCATATAGAGAGTCTCATATGTTGTCACTTTCATATACTAGTGGGAATTTTACATTATAGAACTTGGCTTGATGGGCTTCCTCAAATTACCCTAGGTCTTCATGAGCAAGCAAGTTGGATGCACACCCACTAGTTTCTTTTGTTGAGCTTTCATACATTTATAGCTCTAGTGTATCCGTTGCATGGAAATCCCTACTCACTCACATTGATATCTATTGATGGGCATCTCCATAGCCCATTGATACGCCTAGTCGATGTGAGACTATCTTCTCCTTTTTGTCTTCTACACAACCACCATTCTATTCCACCTATAGTGCTATATCCATGGCTCGTGCTCATGTATTGCGTGAAGATTGAAAAAGTTTTGAAAAAGTTAGAGTATGAAACAGTTGCTTGGCTTGTCATCGGGGTTGTGCATGATTTAAATACTTTGTGTGGGGAAGATGGAGCATAGCCAGACTATATGATTTTGTAGGGATAACTTTCTTTGGCCATGTTATTTTGAGAAGACATAATTGCTTTGTTAGTATGCTTGAAGTATTATTATTATTTTCTATGTCAATATAAACTTTTGTCTTGAATCTTTCTAATCTGAATATTCATACCACAATTAAGAAGATTTGCATTGAAATTATGCCAAGTAACACTCCGCATCAAAAATTCTCCTTTTATCATTTACCTACTCGAGGACAAGCAGGAATTAAGCTTGGGGATGCCTGATACATCTCCAACGTATCTATAATTTTTGATTGCTCCATGCTATATTATCTACTGTTTTGGACTATATTGGGCTTTATTTTCCACTTTTATATTATTTTTGGGACTAACCTATTAACCGGAGGCCCAGCCCAGAATTGCTGTTTTTTGCCTATTTCAGTGTTTCGGATAAACAGAATATCAAACGGAGTCCAAAAGGAATAAAATCTTTGGAAACGTGATTTTCTCACCGAACGTGATCCAAGAGACTTGGACCCTACTGCAAGGGATCAAAGAGGTGGTCACGAGGGTGGGGGGTGCGCCCCCCCTAGGGCGCGCCCCTGCCTCGTGGGCCCCTTGGTGCTCCACCGACGTACTCCTTCCTCCTATATATACACACGTACCCCCAAACGATCAGAACATGAGCCAAAAACCTAATTCCACCACCGCAACTTTCTGTATCCACGAGATCCCATCTCGGGGCCTGTTCCGGAGCTCCGCCGGAAGAGGGCCATCATCACGGAGGGCTTCTACATCATCATATCCCCTCCAATGAAGTGTGAGTAGTTTACCTCAGACCTTCGGGTCCATAGTTAGTAGTTAGATGGCTTCTTCTCTCTCTTTGAATCTCAATACACAGTTCTCCCCCTCTCTTGTGGAGATCTATTCGATGTAATCTTCTTTTTGCGGTGTGTTTGTTGAGATCAATGAATTGTGGGTTTATGATCAAGTCTATCTATGAATAATATTTGAATCTTCTCCGAATTCTTTTATGCATGATTGGTTATCTTTGCAAGTCTCTTTGAATTATCCGTTTGGTTTGGCCAACTAGATTGGTAGTTCTTGCCATGGGAGAAGTGCTTAGCTTTGGGTTCGATCTTGTGGTGTCCTTACCCAGTGACAGAAGGGGCAGCAAGGCACGTATTGTATCGTTGCCATCGAGGATAACAAGATGGGGTTTATTTCATATTGCATGAATTTATCTCTCTACATCATGTCATCTTGCTTAAGGCGTTACTCTGTTTTTAACTTAATACTCTAGATGCATGCTGGATAGCGGTCAATGAGTGGAGTAATAGTAGTAGATGCAGAATCGTTTCGGTCTACTTTTCATGGATGTGATGCCTATATACATGATCATGCCTAGATATTCTCATAATTATGCACAATTCTATCAATTTCTCAACAGTAATTTGTTCACCCACCGTAGAATACTTATGCTCTTGAGAGAAGCCACTAGTGAAACCTATGGCCCCCGGGTCTATTCTCATCATATCAATCTCCATCACTTTTATATTGTTTTGCTTTTTTACTTTGCCTTTACTTTTTACTTTGCATCTTTATATCAAAAATACCAAAAATATTCTATCTATCAGATCTCACTCTCGTAAGTGACCGTGAAAGGGCTTGACAACCCCTAATCGCGTTGGTTGTGAGTAGCTATCGCTTTGTGCAGGTACGAGGGACTTGAGCGTGGGCTCCTACTGGATTGATACCTTGGTTCTCAAAAACTGAGGGAAATACTTACGCTACTCTGCTGCATCATCCCTTCCTCTTCGGGGAAAACCAATGCAAGCTCAAGACGTAGCAGGGACGTCTCCTCCTTCTTGATCCAGCAAGGGGAGAGGAGAAGTTGAGGGAGAACTCCGACAACACGATGACGTGGTGGTGATGGAGCTCGTGGTTCTCCGGCAGGGCTTCGCCAAGCGCTACGGAGGAGGAGGAGGGTAGGAGAGGGGAAAGGGTTGCGCTAGGGGAAGGGTCAACTCTTCTAGCAGCCCTCCCATCCCCACTATTTATAGGAGAAGGGGAGAGGGGGACGGCCCCTTCAGATCCCATCTAGGGGAGGGGCGGCGGCCAGGGAGGGAACCCTAGATTGGTTTTGGGCGCCCCCACCCCTAGGAGACTTGCCCCCCAAGCCATGAGTGGATGCTGCCCTAGGGGAGGCGCCCCCACCTCTCTTGGTTACATGAGATGGGGTGGGAGGGCCGCACAGCCCCTTAGTGGGCTGGTGTGCCCCTTCCCCTTGGCCCATAAGGCCCCCAACACTTGTCGGGGCCTCCGAAACAACTTTCGGACCGCTGGTCGTCACCCGGTACCCCCGGAACAATTCTGGACTCCAATACCCTTCGTCCAATATATCAATCTTCACCTCCGGACCATTCCGGAACTCCTCGTCACGTCCGGGATCTCATCCAGGACTCCGAACAACCTTTGGTAACCACATACTATTTCCCATAACAACTCTAGCGTCACCGAACCTTAAGTGTGTAGACCCTATGGGTTCGGGAACCATGCAGACATGACCGAGACATCTCTCCGGCCAATAACCAATAGCGGGATCTGGATACCCATATTGGCTCCCACATGTTCCACGATGATCTCATCGGATGAACCACGATGTCGGGGATTCAATCAATCCCGTATACAATTCCCTTTGTCTATCGGTATGTTACTTGCCCGAGATTCGATCGTCGGTATCCCCATACCTCGTTCAATCTGGTTACCGGCAAGTCTCTTTACTCGTTCCATAACGCATGATCCCATGGCTAACTCCGTAGTCACATTGAGCTCATTATGATGATGCATTACCGAGTGGGCCCAGAGATACCTCTCTGTCATATGGAGTGACAAATCCCAGTCTCGATTCGTGCCAACCCAACAGACACTTTCAGAGATACCTGTAGTGCACCTTTATAGCCACCCAATTACGCTGTGACGTTTGGTACACCCAAAGCATTCCTACGGTATCCCGGGAGTTGCACAATCTCATGGTCTAAGGAAATGATACTTGACATTAGAAAAGCTTTAGCAAACGAACTACACGATCTTGTGCTACGCTTAAGATTGGGTCTTGTCCATCACATCATTCTCCTAATGATGTGATCCCGTTATCAATGACATCCAATGTCCATGGTCAGGAAACCATGACCATCTATTGATCAACGAGCTAGTCAACTAGAGGCTTACTAGGGACATGTCGTGCTCTATGTATTCACACATGTATTACGGTTTCCGGTTAATACAATTATAGCATGAACAATTGACAATTATCATGAACAAGGAAATACAATAATAACCATTTTATTATTGCCTCTAGGGCATATTTCCAACACTTTTTGTGTTTCAATTATTATCTTTCGTGTGAGCATTGTTGAAATCTCAAGCCTATCTTAATGGCTATAAAGAAGGAGCTTATTGGGAGACAACCCAATAGTTAACTTTTTCTGTTTTATTGTGTGCACACAATTATGCTACTATCATGGTTGTGTTTTTGTGTTTTAATTAGTGTTTGTGCCAAGTAAAGCCATGGTGAAGCGTTGAATGTACTTGCGAAGGGTCTCTCCCGACTGCTGCTTGACGCATCATAGGTCGTTGACGGTGAGGGCGCGGTCGCGAGTGCCCTGAAAGTTGGCAATGAAACGCTTGTGAAGCTCATCCCAAGAGGAAATCGACCCCTCCGGGAGGTGCAGGAGCCAAGAGCGCACGCCGTCCTTGAGATCCATGGGGAACCAATTTTCCATGACCTTGTCGTCGCCGTCCGCCGCCATGTTGCTCAGCGAGTAGAGCTGGAGGAACTCTACAGGGCCGGGGGTGTCGTCGTAGCACATGTGAAGGTGTCCTGGACTAGTGGGTACTCACCACGTCATCTCCCGACCAGCTAGGTCGGGCCGAGGACCCCCATGGCGGTTCATTCATGTTCATTCATGGGCCACTTCGGGCAGCCCTTGCCGCATACAAGGAGGTTTCCACAAGACTTGGCGCACAAGACGAGGACTCTCCTAAACCCTAGGCCTCTAGTACATAATATAAACCAAGGCCAGGCTAGTCAATAGATGATCTCATATTCATTAGATCAATCTCGTGGTAGATGCATGTACTCTGTACTATCACCTCATCCGTTATCAGTATGGACGTTGTCGGATAAATCCTCAGGTGCTATTCTTGCTAATAATTACATACAGTACAAATTATTTGCGCCATTATGTTTTCTGTTAGGTTTGTACTGTTGTATGCATATAGATTGCAGTACGGCCTATGTTCGCGTCCACTGCTTGGCGATACATCGGATCTGGATACATCGGATCCGGACTCAATCTGACCAACGGGCGATCCAGCCGAAGAGATAGTGCTGAAGCAGTACCCTAACAGGGACTTGGCTCCATGGCAGCACACAAATAGGGAGATTTAACTTTTTCCCTTTTTAATTCAGCTCTTTGTCAGCCCCGGCAGTTCCTGGTAACCTTTTTGAAAAGTGCATAGACCTAGAGTATTTCTAACCTAATTAAATACTTGTTTTGCAAGCACTGTCCTTGTGATCTAATTTACAAACTCTACTTCACATATTGATGAATGCTAGCAGTCCAGCTAGCACTACTTCGGGCAATGATCAAATTTCGACCAATGTTTCTTTATTTGCTTCGGTCCTCCACAATCATCGTCGTCCAGGTTTTATTTTTCTTAGCTATTTGTTTATCACATAAATAATTATACAGAAAATATTTTCTGTTCTTTTGTGCTGCATTATTTTTGCAGAGAAATTTTTTCGACCCTTGTACATAGCGTTGATCTGGCTAGTCTCTCGCTGTCACCTCGGCATGTCGACCAATGTCGATATTGACCTCGCGCCAGATAATCAACCCTGACTACGTCACGCTGCCACCTCGAAAATCCAACATTGTCATCCAACCTGCGCTGATCACACCAGACCAATATCAACGCAGTCACAGGGAGATATGATTTTTCTTTTCCCTATTATTTAATTAAGTTTGCAGGCCATCTACACTTTCACTAATGGTTTCACTTTCATGTGCTTCCCTGATGCAGTTAGCACTACCGGTTGCTTCATGTCCATCGAGATTGGATTGATGCAACAAGCAGGTTATGTGGTACCTTCCATATGAAGTTGTATGAGTACTTTGGGGCGAATCTTTCACAACAATTGCTACATGCGGATCAGGCCGACAGCCACCACGCCGTCTGACACCTCCGTACAATGAGTTCGGATCATACCAGGCCGATGTTGTCGTCCTGCGCATGGCGGCTTGCATCGACATCTTAGGGTTGCCGCTTCGTCGAACTGATCTTGGCGCCCAGGCCAAACTTACCTGATTAATTATGCAAAAAAAATTCTTTCTCAATTATTATTGTTTCTTGCTTGCACTATTTTATGTGTGCAGGTAATGGATTTCAACTGTGTCACGTGGTCACTTCGGTGTGCCGATGTCATCATCCCGCCTCCGATGACCAAATTACTGTGGGCTTCACCTCGCCACAGCGACCATGCTGTGTCACTACTTCAGAGTGCCGAGCTGGGTTGGGACTAGCTTGGGGGCTAGAACCTTGTCCCGCATCAAGCTCGGACCGTGTCATCAATGCCGAACACATTAACCAGCTAAGTCGCTTTCATGCTCAAAGGCTTAAATTTTTAACTTGTGTTCGGTTCGATCATGCTCACATACATTGTTTGTTAAAAGAAACTCCCTTTACCCATGTTAATTGGGGGCTCTTAAAATTTATATGAGCCGTTTTATAGTAAATATGTTTTCTTCTTGGTCGTTGCAAAGTCTTTTTCTACCACTTCTTTTTCGACTCGAGTGTATGGTCAATAGCCGGATAGCCTCACTTCTCTCTAAAGCCGCTCGAGTTTAGTTCGCTAAACTGGCCTCAGAGAAGCGCTCCGCCTTCGGGATAAGGAGGTCGAAGCCGATGCTGACCTACTTGCAGTTTAGAGATCGGATGTGTCATGTTAAAGCACCACAGAAGCACAAAAAACTTTAAGACCAATTTTTGGATTGGCACCAAAAACTTGATTTAGTTCGGGCGTAAGGTTTTTACTGAAGTTTTTTGGTTTTCCAAGCCTATGGCACTTTTAACCTATTTGTGTGTTTCCAGCATAAGTCTCACAATGCAACGCCGGACACCTTTAGAGATTTGGGAATATCAACACTAGGCTGCAACTAGAGCCGAACCCATCAAAAGCCAAGGTAATTCATGGAGTCCTCGGCAAAAACATTCTCGGATATTGCTATATATGCATCGGTTTCGAATTGTGTCTTCGGTCCATAGTTGGGTTGTCCGGCTCCTGTGCTTGCCTCCTATGTTCTGCTTTGTTCGGCTAGGTGTGCAAAGGAAGAACCACTGTGATTGTGCTTCCAGCTCAAATGGTTAAGCGCCTCAGTGGAGAAAGACAAATACAGAATGTCACAATGAGCGTAAACCGGTCAGCAATCTGATGACTATGTCAAACTATAGATCGTCTGAAGTGTTAATGGCTTGACCTCGTTTGACATCGAACAATAACCGGGGGCTAGTAACAGGCCTCCCAACTTTAAGCTACTATGACTAAGTGAAAGTTATAAAGCCTAGATATCTGATTGCCTTGTTTTTGCTAACACAACCGCCTTCGGGCACCGAGATGTCAGCTAAGGGTTGTCTTGTTAGTACGAAAACACCCCGCGTAGTATCTACAAAGGGGTAGAAGCCGACGATGGGCCACTTCCAGATTATAAATGGTCGCAACGGAGTCAAATATATATATATATATATATATATATATATATATATATATATATATATATATATATATATATATATATATATATATATATATATATATATATATATATATATAAGACAACACTATGCTAATCCTAGGATTAGAATAGTTACTTGGATCACAGCCAACCCTATAAGGGCCCGATGAGATCCTCCTGAGACCGCGACAAACCCACCAGACCGATTGAAAAAAAAACCACCACAGCCCACCTACTGCCCCAATCCCCACCTCCTCCCTCGATTCCCTCCCCCGAACGCCAGATCTCGCCGCCGCCGTGCGCCTCTGGATCGCCGCCTCCTCCCCTGATCCAGCGGCGTCGAGCTCTTGCCCTCCTGCCATAAGCGCCGCCTGCTCCCTGGCTGCGCCGCCGCCCCTAACCCCGAGGTGCCTCCTGCCGCCAGCCACCTCGGCCGCGTCACCGACCCCTGATGCGCCTCTTGCTGCCGATGCTGGCGCACCTCCCATCGCCGCGCCCTGACCCGCAACACACAAATGGTGGCGGCGACCACCACCTCCGGTGGCTGCACTTCTGCGGCTGCCGGCGGCCTTTCATCAGCACTGGACCCACCCCGCTCGACCCCTCCCCCATGCTTGGATCCGGCATCGGCGCCGCCCGTGCCTAGAAATGGCACCGGCTCCACCCCCTCGCCTGGATCCAGCACCGGCGCCACCGCACACTTGGATTCGGTAGCCGCACCATCCCCCATGACTGGATTCGTCCACCGCGCCGTTCTCGAGCCCGTTCAACAACTGTCTATTGCGACGCACTGTACCACCACACTCTGTGGCGCTCCACTCGAACCACGTGCTCCTCTTGAACGTCAGTTATTGCCCCTCCCTCTCTATGTTGAACTCGTTCCGCATGAGTATTTGAACTTCTTTGAATTTGCATGAAAATTGCCTGCAAAAATTGTCTCTGTAAATTTCGCTTCTGAATACAATTGCATTCTAAAGATAAGTTTTTTCCCTCTAGGTGAGGAGAGAAACTCAGTCGTTCTCTCTACTTCTCTTCATGTTCTTGGCTCACCTGGATTGCTGCTCTTTTGCTCTGTGTGACATGCTCGTCTTCCGGCTGGTGACCAGCCCACTTCTAATACCTAGCATGCTGTTGTTCCTTCTATAAACTAGTGCTCCCGCATGCTGTTGTTCTGTATTGGTAAATGCTAATGGTGCGGCGATGTTGCTGCTCTCTTTAGTAACTAATGTAGCTTCTTTCTCTAAGTGTAGGTTGCTGCTATTCTCTATCCATGTGCTACTCTCTCTCTCTCTCTCTCTGCTTCTCTCTATGTGTGCATGTCTGTTACAATTGCAGCAGCACCTAATTATTGTGGATCTTGTGGTCAAATGATCTTTGTCAAGTGTGATGATTCTTCGTACGTTTGTGCAAAAGTAAAAATTATACTATTTATGGTTCTTCTTGGAATTTGATGTTCTCAAGGTTCTCGTTCTAATTCCAGTGAGACAAAATTCTCTAGCAGTACTATTGCAAAGATTGAAAAAGTTCAACGACAAAAGAAAAAAGATTGTTTTTTGTAGAAAAATAGATCAATATATATATATATATATACATATATGCTGCAAAAATATGTTTAGTATCTATTCTATGTTCATGTATTATTGTTTGTTTATCAAAAAAGAAATGGAAAAGCAGGGAGATCATAAACGAAAGAACATACAGTAAACGAAAGTATGGAATTAATAGAGGAACATGGTTAGTTCACAAAAAGAAGATAGAATTACCAAACTTCAAAGATTATGGTCATTGAAGTTCGAAATGAGGAAAAATAAACATACTAAAAATAATAGAACAAGTCAACAAGATTATATAAAAAAAGGGATTTTCCCTTTTCTAAAATAATTCTAGAAGTTCAGACATGCTAACAAGAGAAGTAGAGACAACATGTTAGAAGAAGAAAATGGTTAAACAAACACAACAAAAACATGGAATTAAGAAAAAAACACATCATAGGTGCACACACAAAAAAGTATATATAATTTTGGTTGAAGCTCATTTGCTTTCGGATAAACATGCAACGTCTGGAAAAAAACTAGAGGTTCAAATTTAAAAAATGAAGAAGTTCAATATTTATTACAATATCAAGAAGGTCAAATTGAAAAAATTGGACAGTTCAAAAAGTTAATAAAAAAAGTTTTTTCTTCATTTAAAATTAAGACGTAGAAGTTCAACTTTAAAATAATTGAGCAGTTTGATATTTATTACATAACTAGGACTTTTCCCATTACTAATTAATAAAATCAAGAAGTCCAAAATTAGAAAAATATGAAGTTGTTTAATGTTAATAAGAACTCAGAATTTGCCCAATGCTAAAGTTTAAAACCAAGAAGTTCAATTTTAAAAAAAGGAGTAGTTCAATGTATATAAAAACCTCAGGTTTTCACGTTACTAGAGAAAAAAAAACCAAGAAGTTCAATTGGAAAAGGCAGAGCAGTTTGCTATTTATTTGAAAAAATCAGATTTTTCTAATTACAAAAGAATAAAACCAATATGCTCAATTTCAAATAACGAAGAAGTTTGATGTTTCAAAAAAACTCCAATTTTCACATTTCCAAAAATACACAATGAAGTTCAAATAAAAAGGTGGAGCGGTTCAATATCTATAAAAAAACTCATATATTTTCGCGTAACCGAGAAAAGTTCAGATTGATAACTACCAAAAGTTCATGTACTACATGGTGTGCATTTGTATGAAAAAAAGAATGAAAAAGCAAAGGCTAAGAGTTTTGTTGCCAGAAGTTCAAGTGCTCAGCCCGAGAAAAGTTCAAAAATTCTTGTGAGAGAGGTTGAACAAAAATATGTGACAGAAGTTCAAGGAGAAAACAGCGGGACGTTCAACTACTACACGGAATGCGTTTCAGATAAGAATATAAGAATAGAAAACCAAAAGCTTAAAAGGTTTGTTGCAAGAAGTTCACGTGGTCCTTCGTGCACGGTGCATAATTAATATTGCGGGACATCCGACCTCCAATTACATGTTTGACAATAGCAAAAAATGACGCCCGACCTTCAATTGCGTGTAATTCAATTTATGCACAAAAATGTGACAGAAGTTCATAGTGGAAACAGTGAGAAGTTCAAGTACCACAAGGAATGCATTTTGGGTCAGAATAAAAAGTATAGAAAAATAAAAGCTTAAACGGTTTGTTGCTAGAAGTTCTAGTGCTCTGTCAGGGGAAGTTCAAAAATTCTTGCGAGAGAAGTTCACCTTGTATTTCCATGTTCGATTTTTTTCGTATAAAAATCGAATACAATTATTGACTCAAAATATAAAAAGGTGAAGTTCATATTGAAATAACAGAGAAGTTTGGAGTTTATTAAAACCTAGGATTTACCTGTTCAAAAAATAAAAAAAAACACAACGCCATTTTTTGCACTTTTAAAAACAACTCATAAACGAAAAAATGGTTGCTAGAAGTTCAAGTGCTCGGTGTGGAAAAGTTCAAAAAATTCTTGTGAGAGAGGTTCACCGTGTATTTAGATATCCAAAATAGATAAAAATATGTTGTTTTTGTGTTTTAAAATAATTCTCTCAAACCAGAGAGAAGTTCAAAGTGATAATAACCAGAAGTTCACGTACTACATGGTGTGTATTTCATATAAGAAAAAAAATAAAGTGAAATAGAGTGAAGTTCAAACAGACATGCCCCAGAAGTTCAACTACTTCACGCAGTGCAAAAAGCAGCACGTCAAAAACAAAGTGAGGTTCAAACAGACATGCCCGAGAAGTTGAACTACTTCACATAGTGCGTTTCCATTCGCAATGGAGGCAGAAATCATGATCTCATCATTTCTCTAATTTACTACAAAACGACAGGAATATCATTTGTGTAAGTTCAAGTCTTCGGTCGGAGAAAGTTAAAAAAATTGTGAGCAAGGTTTGTACAAAAAGATATCATTTGTGTAACACTGACGAAATGGATGATAAAATTACAAACGAAAAATACGTCACAAAAGTTCAACGTGAAAACAACAGGAAGTTCGACTACTATAGTGAATAAATTTGAGATGAAAAACTTTTACAATCGCCGCGAGTATGAAAAAACGATCATCACGGGAAAGTTGCGTGTTTACATCAGCTTTCCACCGGTATATTATTTGCTCAATTCCGGTGAGTGTTCCTGTGAGTCGATGGAGAGCTACGGGAAAAAAGCACGTGAAAAACAGAGTGAAGTTCAAGTAGACATGCCGAGAAGTTCAGGTTCTTCACGCGGTGCATTTTCGAAGAGTCTGTTTCGCGATAAAGGCAGAACGAATAATCTCTCCATTTTAGAAATTACTTGAAAACGGCCTGGAATCAGAGAAAATCATCAACATGAGAAAGTTTCGCGTTTTTCTTAGCTTTTCAATGGTATATTATTTGTCCTATTCCGATAAAGTTTGTAGAAATTACAGGCAAAATACGTTTTTAGCCATTTTCAAAATTGACTTAAAACAGTAAGTAATTGGGAGAAACAATATATAACAAAAAGTTTTGCCTTTCCTCAAGCTTTCCAACGCCATATCATTTGCTACATTCAAACGTACGGTTAAAAAAATAGCTCAAAAATACGAACTCGGTGCAACTTAGACCGTTTTATAAATCACTTTTAAACCGTTCAAAATTAGAAATAACTTTCAACATGAAAAAGTAGCGCATTTTCATAAGCTTTCCAATGCCATATTATTTGCCTCAATTGGATTAGCCGTTTAGAAATGATATCAAAAATACGAACTCGACTGTTCAGTTTGCGAAATTTTACGGTTTTCCAAATTACTCTTTAACCATAGGGAATTAGAGAAAAATTTCAACATGTGAAGGAGCGGTTTTGCAGCAGCTTTCCAACGGCATATTATTTGCTTCATTCCGATAAACTGTTTTAAAATGGAGTTAAATACACCACGGGTGTCTCAACTTGTCCGGCGCGGTCACTTTGGTGCCTAAACTTGTAAAATACGCAAAATTGGTGCTATAACTTGTTCGAGTGTTCAAATACGGTGCCTCCATCCGTATCTAGGCGTATGCACTGCCCACATGGCGTGCCACCATGGCATTGGCCCACATGTCAATGGATGTGAGTGGAGCGTGCTGGTTGTTTTACAGTAAACTCCATCTACTTTAACTGAATTTTGCAAAAGCACCTCGCATTTTATTTAAATATGACGAATTGCATTGATCGCACCTGTCAGATCGGGTTCCCGCGTGCATAAAATAGTACTAAAAAAAGGTGCACCGGCTGGTTTCAAAACAAGTACCTGAGCACACAGTGTGCGCACATGTGCCGATAGTAGTGGTATGAGCAGTATGGAAATAGATTCCTATTTATAAAAAGAGTGATACTGCATGAAATAATAAATAGAAAGAAAAAAAATACGTTGCCTTGCCGGAAGTTGAATCCAGGAGCTCAGAATGGCGTCTTGTGGGCCCGCACAAGGTTTCCTTTCATTTATTTCTCCAATTTCATGATTAGTTTATTATTATTATTCCCATTTGTAAAGAACTATAAGAAAATATTACAACCGCCATTAACTTAAAAAAGTGTTAGTGCATTTGAAAAAAAATATTCAACATACTTTTGGAAATTCGCACATATATTAAGAAATTGTAAACGTGTTTTTGAAAAATATTTGTCATGCATTCAAAAAATTTACAGCACCTATTTCATAAAATGTTGAACATGTAAGAAAAATTTATTGTGTAAAATTATTCTTACATTTATACAGAAATTTTAAACATATTTATAGAATTTACTGTTTTACACAATCATTTTTAATACACATTGAAATTTTTCAAATTACAACATTACATAATAAATAAAAATTTACACAATATTTTATAATATATGTTGAACTGTTCAAATCCACATAAATTTAGAAAAAGTTTATGTTTACCTCTTCCAACTAGACAATAATAAAAATAGAATAAAGATTGATGATAATTTATTGTATTTTTATATTGGAAATTTTGCATATCATAAAACCAAACAGGAACAGAAAAAAAACATAATGAAATTGCAGAGCGATACGTAGACTATATTACTCCCAGCTAACAGTTATTCAGGAAGTATTCATCGTCCCAGTGGCTAGTGTACATAGCATAAAAACTGCATGTACCAAGATCAAAACCCTCAACGACTGTTTTTTTCCCGCTTACTAGCATAAGAGAGGGCGTTTTTATCACATTTAATTAAACCTTGGGGCGTTTCCAAAAAATAACTTGCACGCACCTCGCCAGCGCAGGCGACGCTCACACACACTGACATGTGGGGTAGCCGCCGGCTGTCACACCACGCGTACAACACATATGGCGGCATATAGGCGAAGGCACCGTATATGCACCATGCGACAAGTTATAGCACCACTTTTACGTATTTTACAAGTTTAGGCACCAAAGTGACCGTGCCGGACAAGTTGAGGCACCCGTGGTGTATTTAACTCTTTAAAATGCTATCGAAAATACGATTCATGTTTTTTGTATGAAGAAAAACGGTTTTCAAAACTGCTCTTAAACCGCTTACATTTTGCCAAAAATTTAACTTGGGTCATGATACTGGTGTCCATAGCTTTCTAATGGTATATCGCAAGCCCCATTTGGGCAATGTTGGCGGAAGTTCAACCTAGCACTGGGAGAAGTTCAGGTCGAACAACTCAGGTAGTAAAATTGCAAAAAAAACACGCAATTTCATCATGTCCCGAGAGCAAAATCCGCCAACGAGCGAGATTCCTATTTAAAACCAGTATTTAGTTGCTAAAAAATGTTTGTAGATTACACTAACATCATATAGAACACGACTAACCTGAATAATTCGCGGGGGAAGCCACGGTTGCAAAGATAGCCCGAAGGTCGGGTTCGTACAGAGGGAAGTTCAGGCGCGTTACTCAGGCAGTTCAGATTGTGTTCAGATTTTGGCCAAGCTGGGTTGCCTGGCTCCTGTGCTTACCTCTACGTCCCCAATCGTCCGGCTAGGCGGTAAAGGGAGCACCTTTGCGATTGTTACTACTGGGTCATCCGAGTTAGTACCTCATACTGGGTGAAGCCGAAAGCTAGCCATCTTAAAGGATAATAATTGGTCGGCAACGACGGAAGTGAAAATTTCGGTTCATTAGACCATAGAGTTCGGGAACTTTCCCCAAACCAAATCCTCACTATTTTCCTCCCACATTCACCAGAGGTGAGGTTTCATGATCATGGTTAGCATGACAACCCAAAGAAAGGAACCGATAGCGGGACTACTTTCTCTGGAAGATGTTTCTTACGTTAATAGTAATATAACATACCTCTCCGTGTACCTTTGTTTATAAAACCACATGACTGAATTGTCTTGTTTCCCATAAATCTTTGCCCTCATAAAGGCTTTATAAACTAGGACAAACACTCCCCGGCTACTGGCCAAGAAGGTTGAAGCCGATGGTCGGTCAACAAAGTTTTGTACAATGTGGATCCGAGCATTAATGATGTAGAGTACTTGGATACATATAATCATTACACATAATTTGTGATTTTACTCCGGATATTGATCCTTCATTCGCCCACTGATAAGTCTCCAACGTATCTATAATTTTTGATTATTCCATGCTGTTATATGATAACCCACAAGTATAGGGGATCGCAACAGTTTTCGAGGGTAAAGTATTCAACCCAAATTTATTGATTCGACAAGGGGAGCCAAAGAATACTCTCAAGTATTAGCAGCTAAGTTGTCAATTCAACCACACCTGGAAACTTAATATCTACAGCAAAGTATTTAGTAGCAAAGTAATATGATAGTAGTGGTAACGGTAGCAAAAGGTAACAGTAGTAAAAGTAATGTTTTTGGTATTTTGTAGTGATGATAGCAATAGCAACGGAAAAGTAAATAAGTAGAGAACAATATATGAAAGGCTCGTAGGCAATGGATCAGTGATGGAGAATTATGCCGGATGCGGTTCATCATGTAACAGTCATAACCTAGGGTGACACAGAACTAGCTCCAGTTCGTCAATGTAATGTAGGCATGTATTTCGAATATAGTCATACATGCTTATGGAAAAGAACTTGCATGGCATCTTTTGTCCTACCCTCCCGTGGCAGCGGGGTCCTTACGGAAACTAAGGGATATTAAGGCCTCCTTTTAATAGAGAACCGGAACAAAACATTAACACATAGTGAATACATGAACTCCTCAAACTACGGTCATCATCGGTAAGTATCCCGATTATTGTCACTTCGGGGTTAACGGATCATAACACATAATAGGTGTCTATAGACTTGCAAGATAGGATCAAGAACACTCATATATTGATGAAAACATAATAGGTTCCGATCTGAAATCATGGCACTCAGGCCCTAGTGACAAGCATTAAGCATAGCAAAGTCATAGCAACTCAAAACATAGTGGATACTAGGGATCAAACCCTAACAAAACTAACTCGATTACATGATAGATCCCATCCAACCCATCACCGTCCAGCAAGCCTACGATGGAATTACTCATGCACGGCGGTAAGCATCATGAAATTGGTGATGGAGGAAGGTTGATGATGACGATGGCGACGGATTCCCCTCTCCGGAGCCCCGATCGGACTCCAAATCAGCCCTCCCGAGAGGTTTTAGGGCTTGGCGGCGGCTCCGTATCGTAAAACGTGATGATTTCTTCTCTCTGATTTTCTCTCTCCCCGAAACTCAATATATGGAGTTGGAGTTGGAGTCGGAGAGGCAACAGGGGGCCCATGAGGTAGGGGGCGCGCCCTAGGGGGGCAGGCGCGCCCCCACCCTCGTGGAGAGGTGGTGGGCCCCCTGGCCTTCATCTTTTGCAGGTATTTTTCACATTTTCTGAAAAGTTGCTCTGTGAAGTTTCAGGTCATTCCGAGAATGTTTGTTTCTGCACATAAATAACACCATGGTAATTCTGCTGAAAACAACGTCAGTCCGGGTTAGTTCCATTCAAATCATGCAAGTTATAGTCCAAAACAAGGGCAAAAGTGTTTGGAAAAGTAGATACGTTGGAGACGTATCAACTCCCCCAAGCTTAAACCTTTGCTTGTCCTCAAGCAATTCAGTTGACAAAATTAAAGTGATAAAGAAAAACTTTTACAAACTCTGTTTGCTCTTCTTGTTGTAAATATGTAAAGCCAGCATTCAAGTTTTCAGCAAAGATTATAACTAACCACATTTGCAATAACGCATAGGTCTCAAGTTTACTCATATCAATAGCATAATCAACTAGCGAGCAATAATAATAAATCTAGGATGACAACACTTTCTCAAAACAATCATAATATGATATGACAAGATGGTATCTCGCTAGCCCTTTCTAAGACCGCAAAACATAAATGTAGAGCACCTTTAAAGACCAAGGACTGACTAGACATTGTAATTCATGGTAAAAGAGATCCAGTCAAGTCATACTCAATTTAAACTAACAATAATGAATGCAAATGACAACGGTGCTCTCCAACTGGTGCTTTTTAATAAGAGGATGATGACTCATCATAAAAGTAAATAGATAGGCCCTTCACAGAGGGAAGCAGGGATTTGTAGAGGTGCCAGAGCTCGGTTTTGAAACAGAGGTGAATAATATTTTGAGCGGTATACTTTCATTGTCAACATAACAACCAAGAGATGGCGATATCTTCCATGCTACACACATTATATGCGGTTCCCAAACAGAATGGTAAAGTTTATACCCCCCTTCCACCAACAAGCATCAATCCATGGCTTGCTCGAAACAACGAGTGCCTCCAACTAACAAGAGTCCCAAGGGGAGTTTTGTTTGCAATTATTTTCATTTAGTTTGCATAAAGCATGGGACTGGGCATCCCGGTGACCAGCCCTTTATCTCGTGAGTGAGGAGCGGAGTCCACTCCTCTTGAGAATAACCCGCCTAACATGGAAGATACAGACAACCCTAGTTGATACATGAGCTATTCGAGCATACAAAACATGATATTTATTTGAAGGTTTAGAGTTTGGCACATACAAATTTACTTGGAATGGCAGGTAGATATCGTATATAGGTAGGTATAGTGGACTCATATGGAATAACTTCGGGGTTTATGAGTTTGGATGCACAAGCAGTATTCCTGCTTAGTATAGGTGAAGGCTAGCAAAAGACTGGGAAGCGACCAGCTAGAGAGCGACAACAGTTATGAACATGCATTAAAATTAATCAACACCGAATGCAAGCATGAGTAGGATATAATCCACCATGAACATAAATATCGTGAAGGCTATGTTGATTTTGTTTCAACTACATGCGTGAATATGCGTGAAGTCAAGTCACTTAGATCATTCAGAGGAGGATACCA
The DNA here is from genome assembly GCF_002162155.2 of Triticum dicoccoides. Taxonomy (NCBI): domain Eukaryota; kingdom Viridiplantae; phylum Streptophyta; class Magnoliopsida; order Poales; family Poaceae; genus Triticum; species Triticum dicoccoides. The sequence goes on along the minus strand of NC_041384.1, from coordinate 677,919,143 downwards.
CCCTATCATAGCAGATCATAACTATCTCAATAGCATGTGGGCACGCAAGGTAAACCATTATAATTCATAGCTAATCAAGCATGTCATAAGAAACTATGATCTCTAGTTGTCATTGCAAACATGTTTATTCATAATAGGCTGAATCAGGAATGATGAACTAATCATATTTACAAAAAAAAGAGGTCGAGTTCATACCAGCTTTTCTCATCTCAGCCAGTCCATCATATATCATCATAATTGCCTTTCACTTGCACGACTGAATAGTGTGAAGAATAATAATAGTGCACGTGCATTGGACTAAGCTGGAATCTATAAGCATTCAATAAACAGGAGAAGACAAGGAAATATGGGCTCTTTTGTCAGATAAACAGTAATGCATATAAGAGCCACTTTAACAATTTAATTATGGTCTTCTCCCATCGACCCCCCAAAGAAAACAAAAAAAATAAAACTATTTACATGGGAAAGCTCCCAACAAGCAAAAGAAGAACAGGAAATATTTTTGGGTTTTCTTTTTAATTACTACTACAAACATGGAAATTAAACTGATTAAAAGCTACAACTAATTTTTTGGTTTTTCTTAAGGTTTATTAAACACACAAGAAGAAAGCATAAAAAGGAAATTAAACTAGCATGGATGATACAATGAAAAAGTATGAGCACCGACATCTAGCAATGAGTGTGTCAACATAAATGTAATGTCGGTGGGAAATACGTACTCCCCCAAGCTTAGGCTTTTGGCCTAAGTTGGTCTATGGCCACGGCTGGCCTGGCGAATATCCATAATAATAGTTGGGGTCATACTGAGAATAAGAAGAGGAAGACTCCGATTGCCACTGGCTGACAATCATCTCCGGGTCCCACTGGTAATTAGACTGTCGTGAAGGATCAACTTGTGGTTCCGGCTCTGGCTCCTCGGCTGGTGCAGGGTTCCGTAGGCATGAATAGCCTTCAACGGAACAAGGTATGTGCCTGAAGATAAATCAAACAAAGAAGGAGTAGGCAGGGTAATAGTCTCAGGATGATGTTTATTAAAGAACAATTGATATTTAAGCCCTCCTTCCCTATTCTTAACAATAAAATCATGTGCCACCATACTCTTATAATCTAAATAAACACGATGCAGCACCTTTTCTTCCTTCTCAAAATGCCTAATAGGTAGGTTAAAATGTGCAACTAGGTGTGAAGCATAGATGCCTCCAAAGATGGGGCCCTTGGTACGGTTCAGACTTAACCGTTTAGTAATAATGTCGCCCATACTAAAAGTGTTATACTGTATAAACCGTGGAGCAGAATAATAATATCAGGGATACTAAGGTTTCCACAGTTTCCGCAACCACTTAAGCAACGACTAGCAAATAATGAAAAATAACGTAAAACAGGAAAATGTATGCTAGTGATTCATGCATCGGAAACCTTCCTTGTTTCCCCTATAGTGATAGTATCAATAAACCCCTCCACATCGTCACGATGTGGTTCTTCTGTCTTGCCCTCAAAAGGGACTAAACAAATCCGACAAAAATCATAAAGTGACATCTCCTTATGCTCATCATATAAATGAAACTCCACCATAGGTGGCGAGTTCCTAGAATGGAAATGAAAGTTTTGCACAAAGGTATTTGTGAGTAAGAGATACTAATCGCATTGGTCGTGGAGGAAAGCGGTGAGGCCTGCATTCTTAGCCATTTCATGAAAATCTTCATTAATACCGGCTGCTCTCAAGAAATCATCGGAAGGCCATTCACACGCCTGAACCTCCACGGTGCGCGACAAATTATACTTAGGCTTCGGTGCCTTTTCCTTCGAGCTTTGGCTCGATGAGCCCCTCAATAGTCTCCTCATCATTTTCTGAAAAATTATGAAATTTTTAGTAACTTCAAAATAAAAGTAAACCATACTCAATGATATTGATAGCAACTACTCCTACAAGTGCCTAGGGCCTATATCATGCATCAAAACTACTTTTGACCATATAAATTTGACATGCAAGCTCAAGAACAGGGTCACCTAAGAAGCAAAAATTTGCAATGAATAAAGCACTAGAACAAAAACTAATTGGACCAATGGAGGAGTCACATGCCAAGGAACAATCTCCCCAAGCAGTTTTGTGAGAGGTGCTTTGAGCAAGGAGATCGAAAATGGCAGCAAAACGAGCTTGTACTCGGGTTTGAGCTGGTTATTCATGTTTGGGGGAGGAAGAAGGAGTGTGTGGGTGCAGGAATAAGTGGAGGAGGGCCACCGTGGGCCCACGAGGCAGGGGGCGCGCCCTCCACCCTCGTGGGCAGATGGTTGACCCCCCTGCTGTGTTCTCAGTGCCAAATATTCTCAAATATTCTAGAAAAAATCATATTTAAATTTCAGGGCATTTGGAGAAATTTTATTTTCAGAGTATTTTTATATTGCACGGATAATCAGATAACAGACAGAAAAATATTTATTTTAATTTTATTTAATATAAATAATAGAAAGTAAAAGTGGGGTACAAAAGGTTGTGCCTTCTAGTTTCATCCATCTCATGATCATCAAAAGGAATCCACTAACAAGGTTGATCAAGTCTTGTTAACGAACTCATTCCGAATAACATGGAACCAGAGAAATTTCGAATAACACTATGTTACCTCAACGGGGATATGCACATCCACAATAATAAGAATATCATATTTCTTCACTACAACAAAACAAGTCAGTAGGCACGCTTTTTCTAAGACGTTTTTATATTCGTCCCTATACTAGAAAACATATAGTGTGTAGACACGCTTCTTGAGACGATAAATACAACATTACAAATCTTATTTTTGAGGTATATCCCATTTATTAGTTTTTACATGTGTAAATAGGCAGAGACAATTTTTGAGACGTTTTATAGGATAAAAAAGAGTTTAACAAATAAATAATAAAACCATGTAAAGTATGTGCAGAAATTGGAAATTACCTGGCCCGTTTGTGCAGTAAAGGAGCACACGAACCGAACTCCAGCTCCTTGACTCCTCCTTATCCGCCGCCACGTCTTGAGCTGCCCATCTATGGCGCCGCCGGGCTGGTTCGTCATCCACCCCTGCGCCTCCTAGTCCCCCCTGCCAATCTCCACCACCTCCAGCCTCATACTACTAGTCCTGCCAGTGCGCCGCCGCCCGCCGCCGGTGAACGCCCTCCGCAAGGACTGCCACCGGCCCCTCTACTGCGGCGCTCCTCAGCTGTCCCCGGCCCTCTGCCTAGTCGCCAGGGACGTGGTGCTCCTCTGCTCCAGCCAGCCCCCCGCACCGGCTCTGGCAGTCTGCTCCGATCTCTCCCAGTGGTGCTCGCCTGCTTGGCCGGATTCTGCCACCCAGGACTTCCCGTGAACAAATAGCAAGCTGGGACACAGGTAATTTCCTAAGAAAGCTCTGCCTGCCCCTTTTGTTCTGCTGATCAGTGTATGATGAAAATTAAATTGAATTTGGACTGAAAAATTGTGTACTAGCGTATATGCAAGGGACTGTGTATATGTATAATGTATTGTTGATTTGAAAGGGAACACATTTTAATATCAATTTCATTTGATCTTTGTAGAAATAGATGGGGAAGATATATTTCATTGGTGCCCTCAACGGAAGTGTGTACACCTGGTGTTTCAGTTGGTCTGAATCAACTCCAGAAATTCGAACAACCATAGATTGGACCACCACCTTTGATTTCAAATAACCCGCCTTCAATCTCAATGGAGAAAGTAACTCTATTATATCCCATACTGTTTTTTGAAGTTTTTAGCATCTTTTTATCAATTTTGTTGTATGATTAAGAATTTTGTGATCATTGGCCTTTTTTTACCTTCTGTTGTACCTTGATTTTTGTATATGGTGCTTATCTGAGATGCTCACAAGATCATCAGTAACATGATGATATAATGCAGGGAAGTTAACATAGTTGTTTATTAAAGCACCCTATAATATGGTTTTTATGCTCAGTTTGGATACTTAGATAGTCCAACAATCTTAGTAGTTGCAGAAGGAAATAAGTCCCTACAGCGATTAGAAAGAAAAAGTTTTTCTAGATAATTGAAGGTCTTGCATAGATAATATCAATCATGTGTCCTGTTTTATATTTTGTTTGTTCATGTGGTGTGTGTTTCCTTTCGATGTAGCCAGAGTTGGGATTAGGGGGAGAAAGATGGCAGCATATGTGCAACTGTATTGAACTAAGTGGCGCCTTTGCATACTAGTTAAACCTACCAATGCCACATTTATTTTGAAGTTTTTTAGTGCAATGTTAATGAAATATGTTTGGATCCAATCATTCAATTAAAATATCTATGTATTCCATGCTTTTCTTTCAAAGAGATTTAAATCAGCTTTCATCTCTTAAATAACACATGTAAAATTATATGCTAACATATGTTTTATTGTTTCATTACTTAGGCATATCAAAGGGCGATGGATCGAGGTTGGATGAGTCAACCAAGAGCTAGTGCTTCTTACAAAGATGGTGTCGAGCAATTTCTATCTTTTGCATTCCGTGATGTTCCGGCTGGTGATAGAATTCCTTGTCCTTGTGTAAATTGCCGAAATAAAGCTATGCAGAGTTATGATGGAGTGAAAGACTCACTTGAGATGTGATGGTATTCTTCAAGGTTACACTAAGTGGGTTTGCCATGGAGAGGATTACAGTGAACCATCATTTGCATTTGCTCATGTATTAGATAACAGTGGCAATCTTTCTATTCCTGGCATCCCAAGGAATGTTGTTGGAGAAAGCAGCCATGGAAGGTTGGATGATATGACAGGACTCTTAGAGCATCTCCAGCCGCGCCCCCAACAGCCCCCCCAGGCGAATTTTTAGCGCCGGTGGCCGAAAATCGGCCTAGTCGCACCCCCAGGATCTCATTTAGCGCCGGTTTGGGCGAAATACAGAACCGGCAATCCCGCCTCGAACCCAAGCGGCCGGGTGTCTCCTGGGCGCACTGGCGCAAGCGAAAAGCGGCGTGGGGCCGCTCTATCGGCGACGGAAGCCCATTTCCCGCCGTTTTCTCCCGCTTTCCCTCCTAGGATCCCCTCTCTTCTCCATTCCTCCCTCCAAACGCTCGCCTCCGCCTACCCTTTCACCCGACATGCCTCCGAAGAAGTACGTGATGCCGCGCGTCATGACGGATCCCACAGCCGCCGCCACCCAGCAGAAGCAAAGGAAGCTGAGGGCGCCGCTATCCAAGCCTCCCGGCATGAGCAACGCCGAGTGGAAGGCGGATGTGTAGCGCCGGGAGGCCGTCACCGCCGACAGACGCAATAGGGCCAAGAAGGCTAGGGATAGCGGCACACGCTGCGGCTGCGGCGGCGGCTGAACAAGCGGAGGCGGCGTGCGCGGCGATGATGAATCCACCCGGTGGGCACTCGTACGCGGCCTGGAGCCAGCAAAGCGTCGGCTCTCTGGCCGGGTTCTCGTCGTCGCCGCACCCATGGAGCACGTCATCGCCGGGCTATGCCGATGGGGACGCCCATGGTGGCTTCAACCCCAACATCACCTTCCCCCATCGGCGCCCTGTCCAGTGCACGCCCTCGTTCGCGTTCGCTGGCGTGCAGTACCCGTCGTACACGTACTCGCCGCCGGACTACGCAGCCTCACCGACGCCACCTCTTCGCCGCGTCCTCTACTCGCAAGCCGCATCCTCGACGCATCTCGGCGACGCCGATGCGATGGAGGTCGACATGGAGGACATCATTGCAGCCGGCTCGGCTGCCGCTGCCGCTTCCCCGGGTTCACTACCCAGGACGACTCGATTGACCTCGGCGACATGGACGACGAGCTCGACTACGGCGAGGAAGAGCCAGAGGAGGAGGAAGAGGAGGAGGAGGAACCGGCGCCGACGAGGAAAGGCAAGAAGAAGAAGAATAAGAAGGCGGACAAGCCCGGCGAGCCACGCATCAAGTGGGCGTCCAAGGAAGAGGAGTGCCTCGCCAAAGAGTGGAAGGTCGTCTGCCTCGACCCGGTCACCGGCACGAACCAGAGCATCGAGACATATTGGGACCGCATCAAGGCTGAGTTCGACGAGTGGAAGCTAGCCGACCCCTACTTCAAAAGTATGCACATGAAGCTTGGGTCGAAGGCGATGGCGAACCATTGGGGGCTCATCCAAACGGCATGCAACAAATGGCATGGGATCGTCGAGGAGGTCGCGGCTCGCCCGGAGAGCGGCACCAGCGTCGAGGATCAGGTATCGCATACTATTGCCTTCGTTGATGATCCAGCTGCCAAAAAATGAACCAAAAAAGTGTCCAGAATTTGATGAAATTTTGACACAAGGATAACCATATGATTACTAGTATTCTGTGAAATTTTCATCAAATTTGGAGTCACCATTTGATAGATTCGTTCATTCTTCATTTTCAGCCAAAAGTTGGCCTAGAATTTGAACCGAAATACAAAGTGTCCAGAAAATTATAATTTTTTTACACAAGGACAACCATATGATGATCATTACTCTGGGAAATTTTCAACCGTTTGTGCGAAACCGATTGAAAATTTAAATTGAAAAACCAAATCAGCCCCTATTTGGCCAAAAAATGAACCGAAAAAAGTGTATGGAAAATTATGAAACTTTGACATAAGGACAACCACATGATGAGTAGTATTCTGGGAAGTTTTTAATCATTTTTTTTCTAAACCGGTTAAAAATTTAAATTGAAAAAGCCTGCTCTTTCAAGTCTAGCGGCTTGTTAGTGACAAGAGGAGTATGGACCCACCCCTGTCATCCCGAGGTTGAGTACGTTCTCTTTTCCCTTAGCTTTATTGTTTTACATGTGGCATTGAATAAGGTCTATCTGACCTCTCCCTGCCTTGGTGGCATTTAATTTGTCACTGACGAGGGCATATGAGGGTAGGGGTTGTCAGAAATCCATCTGGAGCAGCAATCAATTGGTTTGGTAGCGGAATATCGGAGATTTAGCGAAAGAAGGGTGATTTGAAGGTCACGGAGTTTAGGTATGGAGGCATGTCCATGGGTGCATCGAGGGCGACGAGGCGTTCAAAGACACCTTCTTGATTCTCATTTCAGCTAGCTCTACGTGTCGCCTTGCTCCATCCTCATGGCAATATGGTTGAAACCCTCCTCCCATTGCACACAACCTTCAAGGCGGAACCCTAAATCGCCCACAACCTTCTGGGACAAGCGATTTGGATGCAATTCCCCATCCAGCAGGGTACCCCATCGGTCCGCAGACCGGTCCAGTTATTCGTTTCCCCACAAAACAATCGCAAACCAGGCAGCGACCAAGAAGCCTACTCCAACCGTTGTGCCACATTGAAGCTGATTTCCCATGGATTCTCATCCCTTCGTTTGGTCTGGCCGTGCCTATTTAAGTGTGGTTCAGCACCATTCACATCGCACTGCATCACAAATGCTGAGTACGTCCGCCAGATGGAACTCATGATGGAGCAGTTGCTCTGGGGTCGTGATCCGACGTGGACTTTGCCACCACCAGCACACATGAAGGAGTCACCCTCGTCACCGCGCTATCGAGCGCATGAACCAAGAGCCGGCATCGCCGCCTCTCTGTCACGTGAAGGCGGAGCTGGAGTCCTACACGCAACCATAGTGTCCAAATCGAACGCCATGTGAAGGACGAATTATTGTCACTGCCGTAAAAAGCTACATTCGATCCACAAAGCCGCTACGACCTCATCGCCTAGACGACATCGCCACTACACCACGATTGGTGCAACAAGGTCGCCAAGGAGGTGTTGTCTGTGGTAGCAAAGGCCTACAACCGCCTCCTCCACTACCCCGATGGCCATGGCGACCACGACTCCTCATCGCTGCGGGCCATTCTGTCAGCCGAGGAGAGAGCGACCGGAGAGGCGGGAGCGACACAACGTGGTGCGTCGCTCCGCGTTCACCAAGTCCGACGAGGCACCGCCTTAGTTCTGCGTGGAGCCCGGCCTCGCTAAGGCCTGGGTCCGTGACCCGTCACTCACCATTGTGGAGGCGGAAGTGAAGCGGCTCCTCCGTGAGCACCAGATGGCGACCAGACAGGACTGCCCCTCCCCTGCCCTTCCCTCACTGGAAGGGCTACTCCAACGACGACGATGACATGGACGGCGACGGAGGTGCGGCAGGTCAAGGCAGCACATGTATGCACAAGAATCGCATTGCACAATACGATACAATGGAATTCTATTTTTTAGCAAAAAAAAATCATTTCACAATGTATGCAAAAAATAATAAATAGATCAAGTTACCACTAGCTCTTTTCTGTTTGGTTGTGTATATAACATAGAAAAAATATGCCTTTTCCAAACTAAGTTTCCCGTATTTTATTGGGAGCTAATTATTTTAGCATCTGGCGCTCATATTTTCCATCTACCGCCAAGAAATAGCCCGCCAGCGCTCTTATTATTGAGAAAAAAGATCCCCGTAATATACTCTACCACGCCGCCCTCTCTCCACTTCTCCTCGTCCACGCCGCCATCTCTCCACTTCTCCTCGCCCACACCACCATCTCTCCACTTCTCCTCTTCTTCCACCTCCTAATCCATCCCAATCCATCTAATGGGATCCCTCCAATCCGTTCGCTGATGTGCATCGCCTCAATCACATGAACGGGGATCAATTGGCTTGGTGGGCGGACTGACGGAGACTCGGCGGGCGGGCGGGCGGGCGATTGGAGGCTGTGGAGGTCGGGACAGAGACCCGCCGCCGTGTGCGTTAGGGCCAACGGCGACGATTGGGCGGGAAGGTCGCAGGAATCGCCTGCTGCAACACGAGCAAGTTCGTCTCCAATCTATAGGTGGATTAAGCAGAGCAAGCACGAGTACAGCCATCCGGCCTACGGTAGCTGCGCCCCAGGTTCGTATTGGTCCTCACCATTGTGATGTGCTCTCTCAACTCTTGGTGCAGAAATTACTGAGACATTGATCTTTAGATTGATTACTTGTGGCTTAATCGGTGTGAAGGTTTGCTGTCCGGTTGTGCAACCTGCAGGAGCTCTGCTCCATGGTAGGAGGAGAGTAACTAGTAACACCCATTAAGACACATCACGCATAGATACTAGTAGCACAAATATCCAAAAACTATGTTGGCGGAACCATTTGGGAAGAGTCCCATCCCAATTGTTTTTTCGTAAACTATTTGGGTGAGCAGCTGTTTTAGTTTTGTAGTCTGTACTAGTGAAACCACTTAACTGTTGATTGTTCTTTCAGATTGTTCATGTGCTACTTTGCATTAACTTAACTTTTAGGCAGAATTAGATCTCATTGCATGCTTGATATTGGCGAAGTATCTAGTGAAAATAGGTATTCAGTGAAAATATGAAAATTCCTACGTGGACCCTCAGATCTGTAATGAACGCCACCGATTAAAGGTGGGATCCTTAACCATCCACTTAAGCGCAATTAGCAGATAACCCTCTATTCTCTAAGTGATTAGACAAAATCATCTTGGAATTCCCCAACTCCGACCTAAGTCTCCCCCGTCCCATGGCCTGCTGCCACAGGGAACCCCAAAACTTCCCGCAGCGACGAGGCCCGAGGCAAGGCGGCCACAACCTCTGTTATCTGAAGAATAGTACCTCAATTATCTAGTTGTCTGAAGAAACGTTCAGCACAACCTCTGTTCTCTGAAGAATTGTACAAATGCTGAAGCTTTTGCACTAAGATTTATTGTTCTGTTAGTGCTACAGCTATTCAACTCCCGTGTAGTTTTTGATGGTGATGAATTTACTGGAAAACCTGAAGCATCTCGCTGTAGATTCTGTCATGACCTCAAGAGACATCAATGCACTGTGTAGCCGGTTTCCTAATTGCATCTTCCATCTCTTGTTACAGGAAGTAACATAGTGCACTGATTTAGCTGTGCTAACTCGGTCATTGGGGCTTTGTAGTGTTTTGCTGAGGCTTGACCCTCTGTTTATTTCTAATCTTGCTAGAATCTTAACCTACGTGCAAGGACTTATCCAAATTTTTATCAATGATGACGATGACATCTCTTCCTATTAAATTGTAGAATGCCCATGCTGAAAATAATCTTGCAGTGCAGCAAGGTGGCCCTGAACCAAGTTTACGACTTCACCAAGTCACTAACCAGGTAAACATATGCTACATATCTAAATGACAATGATTGTACAAGAGGTTGTCTAATTTTTTATGTAAGTGCAAGGTAAATGACATTATTATGAAACACCAATCCCATTTTGGCAAGCTCGTTTCAAAAAATGCCATGACACTGCTAGCAGATCATAAGTCAGATTCAACCAAGTATTAAAAAATTGTATTGCATACAACAGCAACATGATTTGGCCCGATGGGACCAAAAGTTAGTCACACACATATCGTTGCTGCTCCAAGAAATCTCGTATTCAAAAAAACTAATTAATCAATTTTGAATTGATACATGAGTACTAATAAAACACCAAACTTGCATACATGGTCTTTTTGGTGGAAACCTTGCATAGATGTTGAGAAACACCCTGGCCCTTGAATATTATGTCAGTTCTGTTTTTAGTGTATAAATTTACATGACTTGAACTTCATTTGTTTGCATGGTGCATTCTTGCAAAGTTTTCACAATAAATAATTTTCTACTCCCTCCGTCCCAAAATTCATGTCTTAGTTTTGTCTAGATACAGATGTATCAAATCACGTTTTAGTATTAGATACATCCGTATCTAGACAAATCCAAGACTAGAATTTTGGGATGGAGGGAGTAATAAGACTATAATCTAATTTGAAAGCAAATTGTGCAACCGAAAGTGTGTGTGGAATAAGGCTGCATGTAACGGAACTCTTCAAAACTATAATTCTTGATTATAGTTGATCACGTGTCTCCCTTCACGCGTATTCCTATTTAATTGCAGAATGATCATGCTCAAAATAGCAATGCAACCAAGCCACATGGTCATCACCAAGTCACAAAGTAGGTACATATAGGCTAGATATCGAGATGACAATGATTATATAATGGATAGTTGGTCTAATTATTTGTGAAATTGTTTTTATTTGTGTAAAATGAAATCTTCTCAGGTTCATCAATAATTTTTTTTCATTTCTTGAAAAATAGGATAAAGTTGAAGTCGTGTTGTATTCGATGAACTTGAGAAACAAAGACAAACTCCTGGACAAAGGAACTTTAGAGAGTAAAGAGAAAACATATGTGGTTGGAGGAAACATGCTTGGAGTGCAATATGTTGCAGTTCTTGTTCGCGGATGTACATATCTAGGAGATGAGAAACTAGTTAGACCATATGAAAAATTCCAAACAGTAAGGGATGCTATGGGTTCTGTTATTGCTTGGCCTCGCTCACATGTAAGTAATCCCATTCAAGCAATGTGTATGCTTCAATCTGCACATGTGTGATATGTTATTTATCAGGAATCTTCCTTTTTTAGGTAAAAATAGTTAAGCCAACTCCTCTAGCACAACAACAGAGCATTGGTAATGATATATTTCTTATAATTTCATCAAAGAATCTCTTATCTTGCACTTCTCTATAAACATGTGTTCATGTAAATGTTGTTATTTCTCCCTTTCAGGGCGGTGAGGATTTGAAAAGTGAGTGCATTAAAGGAGCTAGGAGTGGCTGGGTAGCATTTGAAAATGGCATTAAAGGAGCTAGGAGTGGCTGGGGAGCATTTGAAAAGGGAGTGCACTGGAGGAGTCCAGAGTAGTTGATGAATTTATCTTTGAATGAACACATATTCTAGATTATGTATAGAATTTAGCTTCATGGACAAAAATAGTTTCAGTCTATAGGATCTTTTCTTATTTATTTGCATCATCACATGTTTCATATGAATGTTACATATTATTCAGCTGTGAACTCCAAGTACTTTCAGTGGAGACATTGTTCCTGCTAATTAATGCATTGGATGTTGTTACTGAGGTTGCCTTCATATCACAAAATTATTGGACCAATTTCCATGTGCAACATTAAGAATATTTTTTTGATACGATGAAACAAGTTCGAAATTAATCAAATAATATTTTTCTGCAGGTAATCAAATAATATTTGAAGTAAAATATTCCATTTGTATAAATATTCTTCTGTATATTTAGAGACGAGTATAAGAGACGAATGAAGCGTGTCTATGAGTAGAGACGTAATATGAGCATGCCTAACATAATGTCTTTACATGTACACACGATTTTTGAGCATGCCTAACACAACGTCTCTACATAGACACGATTTTGAAGGTCTCTAGGAAGCGTCTCATTCCATGTAAGACACGCTTGCCTAGCGTGTCTATTTATTTGAGACGGTCCATGTGGAGACGCTCCAAGGATACTTAAACGGCTCTATAATTGGCTAGAGATGAAATAAGACGTCACTAGGTATGAAATTGGATGTGTCTACTGACTGTTTTTGTTGACAGTAGTGTAACATCCCAAATTTCCAATCCGGAATGTTATACACTAGATCATCAATGCATATCATATTTTATTGCTTTTGGGCCTGATCCAGAAATTCTACGCAACTCAAGGACCCACGGAGAGAGTTGGAGATTTCGTTATTTTCATATTTGAGTTTTCTCAAATTTTGAAAATAGGATCATTTGATTTTATTTATTTTTGTCTTCAATTATTTCTATTATAAAATAAATGAGAGGGAATAAAATGACTTCCCAAAATTTAGAAATATTGAGGATTTAATAATAAAATTAAATAAGATTTTATTTTGGAGTTTTTCGTGGTTTTATTAGAATTTAGGAAAAATTGCACGTTTTTAAAAAACTGCATTTAGGGCCAAGAAAATGTTCATCCTGTTCTAAATATTTTATTTAGACGGTGAAAATTTGTTTTGGCATTTTTAGATCTTTATTTATTTTTTCTAGAATTTTTTTCTTAGTTCGGCGAAATTATTTAAAAAAAACCCGCGCGCCCGACTAGGCCGAAGGCCCAGCCGAGCCGGCCCAGCCGCCGCCGCTTCCCGCAAGCCGGATCGGGACAGAAGTCCCGATCGCAGCCGCCGCCGCCGCCGTGTCCGGGAGGGACTCACCTCCCGAGGCCGCCCCCCTTTTTATAGCCACCGCCGCCACAGCGTCGCCTCGCCGCCGCAGCCGCTGCCCCGCACCACCGCCCGCCGCCCGGAGCCCCGCCGGAGCCTCGCCGGAGCTCGAGCCGAGGTAGCCGCCCGTCGCCCCGGTTTTTTGAGAAAAACCGATCCGGTTTTTTAGAAAAACCCTAGTTTTCGTTTTTTTAAATAGATCGGTTTTACCTGTTTATTTATTTAGCGAGCGTTCGCTCGTTCTTTCGTTATAACGAACGCGTTCTTCGTTTAGTTCTAGATAACGAACGTTCGTTTGTTAATCTGTTCGTTGTTTTTTCTTTTCTTGGATTTTCCGTGATTATTTCTGATCGTGATTTCTGATTCGATTTTCGTTCTAGTATAACTTTTCGCTCGTTTATCAGAATCAGGCGATTCAAGCGCCTGGAGTTTCGTCTCGAAACCCTCTTTCTGTTTAACCAACTCGAACAAGTTTTAGCCTCTGTAAAATTTTGACCTAGATCCAGATTAGTAATCGAAGCTTGTTTCTTTTGCCGTTTGACTTTTGTTGCTTTGTTCGATTTGATTCTTTTTGCAAACCGGAGTTCTTAAGTTGAACTATCTGGTTAGATCTCTTATTTGAGTTTTACCTATGCATTAGATTAGTACTTATTGTATGCTTGTTTGTTTGCGATAGAGTACCCAGAGTGCGCCGCTTGCTACTTCGAATATCTAGGTTTCACGGATCATCAACAAGGCAAGTAACACTTTGATCATACCTCCTACTACCCAGTTTTTATTGCATTAGATCAATCCTCAAACATTTCATGATTAGGATCTAATTAAATTGTGGGTTGTGGGAAGTAGATGAGGTAGTACCTATTACCTGTTTTATTATCAAACCCTGGGAGTTACTTCTACGTTTGCTTATATTGCTATGCTATGCTAGTAGACGTGGATTGGGTGAGTGTATCCATGACAGATGTGAGATTGTTAAATTAATGGTTTATCTAAGGTGGCAACTTAAACACACATCTGGGTGGATTGAGGCACCTGGGTATTCCAGCGATTGCCTGTTTTTTTCTTTTGGACCGCCACCCAGGCTCAAAGGGATCATGAGATTATTCATACTAGAAACTTCCGTGTGCAACCAAAAGCTACTATGGGCTCTAGCATAGTTGACTAAGTCGTGCGAACTCTTACAGTGGTAGACTAGCAGCTGTAGGGGATGTAGGTTGGTACGGTCTACCCGATCATAAGGTGCTAGCGCTTCTGAAAGACTATGTCTCGGTCATCCGTTTCTCAAACACCATGTAGTGCAAGAACCCCAACGGAGGAGATCGAGTCTTGTGGGGAAAAGTGCGCAAACCTCTGCAGAGTGTATAAACTAATCATGGTTAGCTGTGTCCCCAGTTATGGACATCTTGAGTATCTAGAACTTGGATTATCATGTGAATCTCATCATGTTACTCTAATTAATTTTGTTGGGTTTTAATGATGATGCTTAATTGGGATTGAGAGGGTGTCTACACTCTCAATGTTTAACAACTACCATGATAGTTAAAAAATGTATTCCTTTGTAGTAGGGAAAATTTGGCTTTACGCAACATTGTAACCATAGAGCTTTCCACCAGCCAAATATGCATGTAGTATAGTATATTTCTTTCATTGCTCTCTATGCATTATTTTGCCAGCATATTCCATGTGCTGACTCGTTTCGGGCTGCAACGTTCATGTTGCAGACTTTTCAGACAACGAGTAAGGTGCCTTAGGTCGTGGTTCTATACTCAGTGATGCCGTTGGAGTTGATGGACTCACTTATCTTCCAAGCCTTCCGCTGTTATCGTTATTAGATGGCCTTAAGCCATATTTATTGTAATAAGTTCTCTTTTGAGACACTCGTTGTAATAAGTGTGTGATTGCTACTCTGTTATAAATCCTTCAAGTACTGTGCGGTGTCAGCATTACTGATCCAGGGATGACACTGGAGCACAGAGATCGGATCGTTTGAGGTCTGGTCGCTACAAGATGGTATCAGAGCACACGCTGACTGTAGGACACGACCACTAAGCTAAAGCCCTAGATCACTACTCACTCTTCCCATTCTGACTCCTCATCTTTTCTACTCTTTTAGGATGGCAGATGCAAGGAACAAGTTTACCCAACCGGATGAAGATACACCCTTTGGACGTCACTTGAAGGAAGTCACTAAGTACCTGAACATTGGAGTACCAAGCTTCACCGAAACCTACAACGCCACTTTACCTGCAGAGGAGCGCTGGATGATTCAAGTTCAAGTTCCAGGAAGAACTTTCATGCCAGTCACTGAGCCCATAGAGTTTTCCTTTGATGCCCCAACCTGGAGTCTAGGAAAGAGTATGGCAACTCACATCGCCATGGGACGTATTGGAGAAGTTTACCGCAAGGATCTCAATGATACTATCTACCAGATTTGTGGGTGCCGAGATGAGCACTAGGAGATGGTTAGTACCAAGAAGGATAGATCAATCGCAGCTTTTATCCAGGAGTTAAACCAGCACATTCGACGTCAGGAGAACCAGATGTGCGCAGACATGATAGATATGAAGAATGCGAGGACAAGAATCACGGAGCTGGAGGAAGAACTCAAGGCTACACGTGAAGATTATGAAGAGGAAATCAAAGTACTAGTGGATAAGAATGCCGACCTAACAATGAAGATCAGAATAATTATGGGAGACCCTACAGTTGGAAATATGCCCTAGAGGCAATAATAAATGGTTATTATTGTATTTCCTTGTTCATGATAATTGTCTATTGTTCATGCTATAATTGTATTAACTGGAAACTGTAATACATGTGTGAATACATAGACCACAACATGTCCCTAGTAAGCCTCTAGTTGACTAGATTGTTGATCAATATATGGTCATGGTTTCCTGACCATGGACATTGGATGTCATTGATAACGGGATCACATCATTAGGAGAATGATGTGATGGACAAGACCCAATCCTAAGCCTAGCACAAGATCGTATAGTTCGTCTGCTAAAGCTTTTCTAATGTCAAGTATCATTTCCTTAGACCATGAGATTGTGCAACTCCCGGATACCATAGGAATGCTTTGGGTGTACCAAACGTCACAACATAACTGGGTGGCTATAAAGGTGCACTGCGGGTATCTCTGAAAGTGTCTGTTGGGTTGGCATGAATCGAGACTGGGATTTGTCACTCCATGAAAACGGAGAGGTATCTCTGGGCCCACTCAGTAGGACATCATTATAATGTGCACAATGTGACCAAGGAGTTGATCACGGGATGATGTGTTATGGAACGAGTAAAGAGACTTGCCGCTAACGAGATTGAACGAGGTATCGGGATACCGACGATCGAATCTCGGGCAAGTATCGTACCGATAGACAAAGGGAATTGAATACGGGATTGATTGAATCCTCGACATCGTGGTTCATCCGATGAGATCATCGTGGAGCATGTGGGAGCTAACATGGGTATCCAGATCCCGCTGTTGGTTATTGACCGGAGAGTTGTCTCGGTCATGTCTACATGTCTCCCGAACCCGTAGGGTCTACACACTTAAGGTTCGGTGACGCTAGAGTTGTAGAGATATTAGTATGCGGTTAAGCGAAAGTTGTTCGGAGTCCCGGATGAGATCCCGGATGTCACGAGGAGTTCCGTAATGGTCCGGAGGTAAAGATTTATATATAGGAAGTCCAGTTTGGGCCACCGGGAGAGTTTCGGGAGTCATCGGTATTGTACCGGGACCACCGGAAGGGTCCCGAGGGTCCACTGGGTGGGGCCACCTATCCCGGAGGGCCCCATGGGCTGACGGGGCGTGGGAACCAGCCCCTGGTGGGCTGGTGCGCCCCCCTTTGGGCCTCCCATGCGCCTAGGGTTGGGAACCCTAAGGGGTGGGGGCGCCTCCACTTGGCTTGGTAGGCCAAGCCACCCCAAGGGCTGCCGCCCCCCTCCCTAGATGGGATCTACAAGGGCCCGACGCCCCCCCTAGGCCCCTATATATAGTGGAGGGGAGGGAGGGCAGCCGCACCTGAAGCCCTGGCACCTCCCTCCCTCCCGTGACACCTCTTCCTCCCCGCTTGTGCTTGGCGAAGCCCTGCCGGGATCTCGCTACTTCCACCACCACGCCGTCGTGCTGCTGGATCTCCATCAACCTCTCCTTCCCTTGCTAGATCAAGAAGGAGGAGACGTCTCTCCCAACCGTACGTGTGTTGAACGCGGAGGTGCCATCCGTTCGGCGCTAGGATCATCGGTGATTTGGATGACGACGAGTACGACTCCATCAACCCCGTTCACTTGAACGCTACCGCTTAGCGATCTTCAAGGGTATGAAGATACACTCCCTCTCTCTCGTTTCTAGTTTACTCCATAGATTGATCTTGGTGATGTGTAGAAATTTTTGAATTATTGCTATGTTCCCCAACAGTGGCATCATGAGTTAGGTCTATGCGTAGATTCTATGCACGAGTAAAACACAAAGTAGTTCTGGGCGATGATTTGTTCAATTTGGTTGCCGTTACTAGTCTTATCTTGATTCGGCGGCATTGTGGGATGAAGCGCCCCAGACCGACCTTACACGCACGCTTACGTGAGACTTGTTCCACCGACTGACATGCACTTGATGCATAAGGTGGCTGGCGGGTGTCTGTCTCTCCCACTTTAGTCGGATCGGATTCGATGAAAAGGGTCCTTATGAAGGGTAAATAGCAATTGGCATATCACCGTTGTGGTTTTGCGTAGGTAAGAAACGTTCTTGCTAGAAACCCATAGTAGCCATGTAAAACATGCAACAACAATTAGAGGACGTCTAACTTGTTTTTGCAGGGTATGCTATGTGATGTGATATGGCCAAAAGGATGTGATGAATGATATATTTGATGTATGAGATTGATCATGTTCTTGTAATAGGAATCACGACTTGCATGTCGATGAGTATGACAACCGGCAGGAGCCATAGGAGTTGTCTTAATTTATTTATGACCCACGTGTCAATGAAAACGCCATGTAATTACTTTACTGCTAACCGTTAGCCATAGTAGTAGAAGTAATAGTTGGCAAGGCAACTTCATGAAGACACGATGATGGAGATCATGATGATGGAGATCATGGTGTCATGTCGGTGACGAAGGTGATCATGCCGCGCCTCGAAGATGGAGATCAAAAGGCGCAAGATGATATTGGCCATATCATGTCACTTTATGATTTGCATCTGATGTTTGTCATGTTTACATCTTATTTGCTTAGAACGATGGCAGCATAAATAAGATGATCCCTTGCTGAAATTTCAAGAAAAGTGTTCCCCCTAACTGTGCACCGTTGCGAAGGTTCGTTGTTTCGAAGCACCACGTGATGATCGGGTGTGATAGATTCTAACGTTCGCATACAACGGGTGTAAGCCAGATTTACACATGCGAAACACTTAGGTTGACTTGACGAGCCTAGCATGTACAGACATGGCCTCGGAACACGGAAGACCGAAAGGTCGAACATGAGTTGTATAGAAGATACAATCAACATGAAGATGTTCACCGATGATGACTAGTCCGTCTCACGTGATGATCGGACACGGACTAGTTGACTCGGATCATGTATCACTTAGATGACTAGAGGGATGCCTATCTAAGTGGGAGTTCATTGAATAATTTGATTAGATGAACTTAATTATCATGAACATAGTCAAAAGGTCTTTGCAAATTATGTTGTAGCTCACGCTTTGGTTCTACCGTTTTAGATATGTTCCTAGAGAAAATTTAGTTGAAAGTTGTTAGTAGAAATTATGCGGACTAGGTCCGTAAATTGAGGATTGTCCTCATTGCTGCGAAGAAGGATTATGTCCTTAATGCACCGCTCAGTGAGCTGAACCTCGAGCGTCGGTTGTGGATGTTGCGAACATCTGACATACACGTTTTGATGACTACATGATAGTTCAGTGCGTAATGCTAAATGGTTTAGAATTGAGGCACCAAAGACGTTTTTTGAAACATCGCAGAACATATGAGATGTTCCAAGGACTGAAATTGGGATTTCAGGCTAGTGCCCACGTCAAGAGGTATGAGACCTCTGACAAGTTTCCTAAGCCTGCAAACTAAGGAGAAAAGCTCAATCGTTGAGCATGTGCTCAGATTGTATGAGTACTACAATCGCTTGAATCGAGTGGGAGTTGATCTTCCAGACAAGATAGTGATGGTTCTCCAAAGTCACTGCCACTAAGCTACTAGAGCTTTGTGATGAACTATAACATATCAGGGATAGATATGATGATCCTTGAGCTATTCGCGGCACCGCGAAAGTAGAAATCAAATAGGAGCATCAATTGTTGATGGTTAGTAAAACCACTAGTTTCAAGAAGGGCAAGGGCAAGGAAGGGATACTTCATGAGACGGCAAATCAGTTGTTGTTCTAGTGAAGAAACCCAAGGTTGAACCAAACCCGAGAGTAAGTGCTTCTGTAATGAGGGGAACGGTCACTAAAGCAGAACCACCCTAGATACTTGGTAGATGAGAAGGCTGGCAAGGTTGACAAAAGTATGTATTGGACATATATATTAAATGTGTACTTTACTAGTACTCCTAGTAGCAGCAGGGTATTAGATACCGGTTCGGTTGCTAAGTGTTAGTAACTCGAAATAAAAGGCTACAGAATAAACGGAGACTAGCTGAAGGTGAGATGACAATATGTGTTGGAAGTGTTTCCAAGGTTGATATGATCAAGCATCGCATGCTCCCTCTACCATCGAGATTAGTGTTAAACCTAAATAATTGTTATTTGGTTTTTGCGTTGAGCATAGACATGATTGGATTATGTTTATCGCAATACGGTTATTCATTTAAAGAGAATAATGGTTACTCTGTTTGTTTGAATAATACCTTCAATGGTCTTGCACCTAAAATGAATGGTTCATTAAATCTCAATCGTAGTTCTACACATGTTCATGCCAAAAGATATAAGATAGTAATGATAGTACCACATACTTGTGGCACTGCCATTTGAGTCATATTGGTATAAAACGCATGAAGAAGCTCCATGTTGATGGATCTTTGGACTCACTCGTTTTGAAAAGATTAAGACATACGAACCATGTCTATTGGTAGATATGCATGAAGAAACTCCATGCAGATGGATCGCTTGGACTCACTTGATTTTGAATCACTTGAGACATGCAAATCATACCACATGGGCAAGATGACTGAAAGGCCTCGTTTTCAGTAAGATGGAACAAGAAAGCAACTTGTTGGAAGTAATACATTTTGATGTGTGCAGTCCAATGAGTGCTGAGGCACGCAGTGGATATCGTTATGTTCTTACTTCACAGATGATTTGAGTAGATGTTGAGTATATTTACTTGATGAAACACAAGTCTGAATTATTGAAAGGTTTAAGTAATTTCAGAGTGAAGTTGAAGATCGTCGTGACAAGATGATAAAATGTATATGATATGATCATAGAGATGAATATCTGAGTTACGAGTTTGGCACACAATTAAGACATTGTGGAAATTGTTTCACAACTAATACCGCCTGGACCACCATAGTGTGATGGTGTGTCTAAACATCATAACTGCACCCTATTGGATATGGTGCATACCATGATGTCTCTTATCGAATTACCACTATCGTTTATGGGTTAGGCATTAGAGACAACCGCATTCACTTTAAATAAGGCACCACACAATTCCGTTGAGACGACACCGTATGAACTATGGTTTAGAGAAACCTAAGCTGTCATTTCTTAAAAGTTTGGGGCTGCGAGGCTTATGTGAAAAAGTTTCAGGCTGATAAGCTCGAACCCAAAGTGGATAAATGCATCTTAGTAGAATACCCGAAAAAAAGTTGGGTATACCTCCTATTTCAGATCTGGAAGCAAAAGTGATTGTTTCTAGAAACGGGTCCTTTCTCGAGGAAAAGTTTCTCTCGAAAGAATTGAGTGGGAGGATGGTGGAGACTTGATGAGGTTATTGAACCGTCACTTCAACTAGTGTGTAGCAGGGCACATGAAGTTGTTCCTGTGGCACCTACACCAATTGAAGTGGAAGCTTATGATAGTGATCATGAAACTTCGAATCAAGTCACTACCAAACCTCATAGGTCGACAAGGATGTGTACTACATCAGAGTGGTACGTAATCCTGTCTTGGAAGTCATGTTGCTAGACAACAATGAACCTACGAGCTATGGAGAAGCGATGGTGGGCCCGGATTCCGACGAATGGCTCGAGGCCATAAAATCCGAGAGAGGATCCATGTATAAAACAAAGTATAGACTTTGAAAAGAGCTACTTGATGGTCGTAAGGCTGTTGGGTGTAGATGGATTTTAAAAGGAAGACAAACAATGATGGTAAGTGTCACCATTAAGAAAGCTCGACTTGTCGTTAAGATGTTTCCCGACAAGTTCAAGGAGTTGACTACGATGAGACTTTCTCACTCGTAGCGATGCTAAGAGTCTGTTGGAATTATGTTAGCAGTTACTGCATTATTTATGAAATCTTGCAGATTGTCGGGGTACTAATCCACGAGCACCTATGGGACCGGCGGACCGAGTCCCTTTCGGTTCGGCGGGGGCGAGGGTCGCACGAAGAGTGGATCGAGGCGAAGCACACGAGCAGTTTACCCAGGTTCGGGCCGCACGGATGCGTAAAACCCTACTCCTGCTTTGTGGTTTGTATTGAGTTCTTGCTCGGGAGCGCGGAGTGCTACAGTACACCCCAGCAGCTAACGAGACCGAGCGTGAGTGTTCTCTTCCTGCTCCCTCTCTACGTTGCGCATGGGCCTCCTTTTATATGCTCAAGGGGTCACCGACAGGTGGCAACGTAGACAAGGGTAAAAATGTAAAGGTGTTGTAGTTGGTACAACTACCTGCTATAGTGTATCATACCTAACCCTGATGGCAGGGGACCAGGGCATTAAATGCCCGTCTGCGTCGCCTAAATAGTGCAAAAGGGACTGTCAGGGACGCCACCGCTCGCCATGATGGCAATCTTGTCAGCGCCGCTTGCCACCAAGCACCGCTGGCTGCACAGCCTCCCACCATGTACGCCTGGAGGGGTCCCAGAGCGACACGTTGGTGGATGTGCTGGAGCACAGACACAGAGTGGTGGCTTGCCGCGGCAAGCGCCTTGCCGCGGTCGTTGTCTTGTCGCGTCCGGGAGCTTGTCGCTCACCAGGCCTTGCCGGGACGCGTGGCGCGTCGCGGCAAGCTCCTTGAGATGCCTTGGTTGGCCTTCCCGGCAAGCTCCTCTTGCCGGGGTCTTGTCTCCTTGGCTTGGATACTTTGTCCTTGAATGGCTACAAAGGAACCACGGAGGACCTTGGCGGTCACCCGGCAAGCCTTGTCGCGGGATGCTGCGACTGCCCATGCACAAGTTCAGGATACTAGGGTACCCCTACTCTAGTACACCGACAGGAGCCCCCGGGCCTGGGCCATACACGGTGCCGAGCGCTGTTGGGCCAGGCCCAAAACAGGGCACGGGCACGCGCGGCCTGGGTTACGCCGTATCTCTCCCCGTATCCACCGCGCCCTCCCCAAACGGCACGCGTTGAATGCAGCGTCGTGGGAGAGATCGTGGGTGGTTTCTTTATTCAGAAAGGCGGAACATCCGCCCCTCCCTCTTTATAAGCATGGGAAACAGGGGTAGTTCGCCCATCCGCCGGTTGCTACTCCTATCTCGGAAACCTCCGCCGCTCCCTCGTCTTCCCAAAGCTGAAAGAGAGCAGCGCCCCGCCCCCCATCGCCACCAGCACCACCAACACCGTCGACCTCCTCCACCACTTCCGCCATGGCTCCGAGAGCCGACAAAGGGAAGGTTGTGAAGTCGACCGAGGCGCAGCGGCTTGCGGCGCTGCGAAAGGAGCGGGCAATCTTCCCCCCCAAGCTCGCCGCGAGAGAGCTGAGGGAGAATTACTACCTCTTCTGGTCGACGGAGACGCTAGCGCATCCGTGCACGAAGGTACTTCCAGCCGCCGCTTGGAAAATGGCTCCAAACAGATATCCTTTCTTCGCCTTGTTCTTCTACTGCGGGCTCTGCCCGCCCTTCTCTGAGTTTTTCTGCGATATTATGAACACCTACGGGTTCCGCCTCCTTGACTTCACCCACAATGCTGTTCTGACCATGGCAGTTTTCGCACATCTCTGTGAAAACTTTGTCGGAGTCTATCCCAA
Organism: Triticum dicoccoides; assembly: GCF_002162155.2. Taxonomy (NCBI): domain Eukaryota; kingdom Viridiplantae; phylum Streptophyta; class Magnoliopsida; order Poales; family Poaceae; genus Triticum; species Triticum dicoccoides. The sequence goes on along the minus strand of NC_041384.1, from coordinate 677,896,030 downwards.
TGTAGCCCTTTTTCGCCACTTCTTTATGCCCCGAGTAGAGAGAGGAGAGCCTTTATCCGGCGGAATCGCCTGGATCTCAAGGCCGGCAAGAAGGACACTTATCTGGAGGGAGAGTTCCGCGGCAAGTGGGAGGAATGGAGAGCAGACTGGTGCTAGATTGTCGAGGAGAACCCGCAGCCGTTTACCGCCCGGTGCCAAGCCCCAGTAGCACGCGGCAGCGATTGGAGTGACGTGGCCCCGGAAGACATAGGCTGAAGATTGCCGTCACCCGGATCCAACGCCTCAGGCTTGCCGGGCTCACTGTAGGCGCTGTTGGCGCAGATTTTCTTCGCCGCCGCATCGCCCCCCTACAGGAACGAAGGAGACCCGCCTGGGAATTCGAGAATGCGGCGGATATCATGAGGCTTCGTCCGGGCCTCAACTTCAACTTCACTATTCTGGAGCTTAACGCGATGCTCCAGGAGCTGTTCAAGTACGACCCTCAACATCCCGAAGTGTTCAGGTTGCCGAAGGGTGTTGTTCTGCTATGCAACAACTCCGCGCTCGACCACATCCATGCAATGATGCCGCTGTGCGATTTGCATGGAATTGTCCCAACTTGGCAAGAGCCTGCAGACGACGTCGTGCAGGAGTTCTTTGACGGCTTGGTAGAAGTGCCGGTCCGCTCCGATGAAAAGAATAGCCTCACCCGCGACACCACCGATGCGGAGATGACACGCATCGCCACTAGGCTGGAAGAGGCGGCGGCAGCCGCAGCCGCGGGCGAATTTGGATTCACCGTGGAGGAGGCAGAGGCAACAGAGGCGGCAAGCCGTGCCGAGCGAGAGGAGCTCGTCGGTGAGAAAGAGCTTGCCGGGCATGACGTCAAGTCAAGCGAGCCCGCCGAGGATACGAGCGGCTCGCTGGAGATCAACTCCTCTTCCTCCTCATCCTCAGGCAGCTCGCCGCAAGCAGAGCCTCCATCCCCACCAAGAAGGCGTCTCCGCAAGGCCGGGGATGTAGCGGGGCGGCGGGCGAGTCAACAGTCGCCGCGCCGCGCGACACGCTCCACCGCAGCAAGCACTGTTGCCGCGGGAGCACCTCACGCTGCTGCGGCAACTGGAGCGGGGTCCACCTGGACCACCGCTTCTGCTCCTGCCGCTTCTCACGCCGCGGCGGCAGCCGGAGCGGGGTCGTCTCAGACCACCGCCACTGTTCCCGCCAAGCGGCCAAGGGAAACTACTCCTCCGCCTCCTCGCGCCGGACGTGAGCCGGACTTCGACTTCTCCGCATTCAGCTCTGACGAGGAAGAAGAAGAGTAAGATTCTCTTGTTGTACTTGTAGTTCTTCAATTCTTGCTGTTTTGTCTTGTATCTCATTTGCTTTACTCTGAACTTATTCCTTTTTAGGACTCTGGCCCAGAGAGCAGCGAAGAGAGCCAAGGTCCCAGTGATTGTCATCGAGGACGAACCCACCGCGACAGCAGGGGGTGCGTCCGAGACTACCTTGCCGGACCCGGCAACTGTTCTCCAGAGCAGCCCCCAACGTAAGTATATGGTTCTCTTTCCACTGTTAGGCGCGCATGGATACTCTTTCTTTGCTGACATCTGACTGTTGGTTTGTGTAGGAGCAGAGCAGCCCCACCAGGAGCGCCCGGAGGCCGTCCCCGAAATGCCAAGGGAGAGTTCTCCGGCAAGGGAGAGTACCAGCGTCCCCCCGGCGGCGGAGACTATGACTGCCGAACCCAGTACAGGTAATCTTCTCTTCAAACCTTCCCTTGGGTTCTTCTTCTTTTTGGGTATTTGCTTGACTTTTCTCACTTTTCCGGCCATCAGACCCATCTGCTGCGGAGCCGATGGAGACCGAGGTTGCTGCCGACGACGCTGCTGCCACTGAAGAAGCAGCCGGCGCTGATGATCCCGCCGGTGACGAGGCCGCCAAAGCTGCCACCGCAGCAGCTGGCGAGGGGTCTGGTGATCGCACTGACGGCCCTGAGGCTGCAGGAGCGCCAGGCGCTACATCGACCGCCGACCCGTCCGCCGCTGCTGCAGCGCCAGGCTCCGAAGAGCCCCAGCCAGGCGTCTACTTGAAGGCCGGCGATGGCATCTTCATCAACCTCCCCTGGGCGTCAAGCTCCAGGGCGCCGGTCGAGGGAGAAAGCTTTGATGGAGAGGTGCTCGCCTCCGCTGGGCTGACGCTAGTTGATGCACCGAGCAGCAGCAGCGGCGAGCCTGAGGAGGAGCGGCTGCTGCGGAAGCTGTTGTCGCTCTACCGCGTGCGGCAAGCCAAGCTGGAATCCCGCGAGGCGCTTGTCGCGAAGGCGGGAGCGGACATCGAGAAGCGCGCGGAGGAGCTCCAGGGTCTCAACCAGGAAGCTCTCCGGTCCCTGGCAGAGGAGCGGGAGCAACTCGCCGAAGAGCAGAAGGCCTTCTTCCTCGGGAAGGCCGAAGTTGAAGAGCAACAGCGGCTTGCCGCTGAGAAGCTGTCTGCGCAGGAGGGCGAGCTAGTGTAGCGGAAAGTTAACCTCGACAGCCACGAGGAGGAGCTTGCCACGCGTGAGCAAAAATTCGGCGGAGCCCTTAAGCAAGCAGAGGATGCTGCCGCAGTTGCCGAGGCCGCCAAGAAGGAGCTGGAGACGAAGGTGGCACAGCTGGAGTCCGATCTCAAGGCGAGTGGTGAAGAGCTTGCCGCGCTCAAGCGTGAGCGGGAGAAGGACCCCCATAGCAACTCAGAGCTGCAGGTTCGTCTCGCCGAGAAGGGCAAAGAGCTTAGTGCCGCCAAGGACTCCAACGCAGATCTTGAGTTGAAGCTGACCACTTTGACCAAGAAAGTGGAGCACTGGACGGAGGGTCTCGTGAATGCTGCCGCAGATATCGACAGGGAGCTGGCGCAGCTGGGGGTGGAGGATCTCGGGTATCCCTTTGATGAGAACCTCCAACCCAGAGCCAAGCTCACCTTGTTCTTCAAAGGCGTGGCGACGGCCCTCCAGCGGCTCCGAGAGAAGATCCCAAAGCAGCTGGTCGACGAGTCGCGCAAGATCTGCGCGGGAGCTCTTCAAAAGGTGTTGGTGAAGGTGGCCTTCCGCAACCCGGGCCTCAACCTCACCAACGTCCTCAAGACCCTGCCGCTGGATGCTGATCTGGAGGCGCTCAAGACCCTTGTCGCACCCATTGTGGACAAGGTGAGCGGGATCAAGAGGACTGAGGGCGATCGCGTAGACTAGGCCGCCCGTTTTCTTCTTTTCTTGTCGCTGCTGGTCATGTTATGAGAACAATCTGTTAGAGCCGCGACAAGCTACCTTGTAATATAACTCTATTCTGGGTAATGATTGCAATGTTATTCCCTTTACTTGATTCCTCCCTTTGTATGTTTTTGCCCTACGCTTTTAGGGAACTTGCCGGTGCAGGCACCTTAGCCGCGAGCGCTGAGTGCGGGACGTCAGCAGCCTGCTGGTGGTGCCACTACCGACAAGAAACCTTGTCGCAACTAGTCGCAGCTCACTTAAGTTGTTGAGCGGACTCGAAACAAAGTAAGGGTGCAACTAGCTACGAGTTGGTTCCTCCGCGCACAGGTTTTCCATACAAAGTGCGGTCGTTCAAGGGAGATAACTTAAAAATTTAAAAAATCTGATTGCTCTAACTTTGGCAACTTAGCTTTTCTGTTGTTTGCTTCCCGGTAAGGCGAAACTTTCTTGAACGACGCCTGGTCCATACCATTATCTTCTCCTTCCCCCCGGCAAACTTGTGGGCGAGGGAACCTTCCTTTCCTTGAGAAAAAAGAAAGAGGAGAAAATAAAGATATGGAGCTTTACGGCTCGTTATTGGTTACCGGGGAGTAGGTGCTGCACAAAGTGTCAGATCACATATGCAAAAAATAGAAAGCATGAAATTGACAAGATGTGTGGAGCATATGAGCTTTACTTATGCACGGGGTCTGCGCCCGGCTTTGTACAAAGGATTACATGCAACAGCGGCAAGACTTGTACAAAAGGTGGTTGCCGGAACAGGTTCCGGCAACCGCGCCTTACGGGTAAAACTTACGAAGATGCTCAATGTTCCAGGAATTGCTCACCGGAATGCTATCTTCGGTCTCAAGGCGGACAGCGCCAGGCCTAGTGACTCGTTTCACCCGGTAAGGGCCTTCCCACTTCGGCGTCAACTTGTTGGAATTCTTGGCGGACTGAACACGCCGAAGGACAAGGTCGCCTTCCTCGAGACTTCTGGCGTTAACTTTGCGGCTATGGTAGCGGCGCAAAGCTTGCTGGTAGCGAGCAGCTCGTACAGCAGCCTGAAGACGGTCTTCCTCAAGGAGTAGCGCGTCATCTTGTCGCAGCTGCTCTTGCTCAAGCTCATCATAAGAGAGCACTCGAGGTGACCCGTATACGAGTTCCATGGGGAGAACTGCCTCTGCTCCATAGACTAGAGCGAAAGGTGTTTGGCCAGTGGCTCGATTTGGCGTCGTCTTGATCGACCAAAGAACCCCGGCAGCTCCTCGATCCAGTTTCTTCCGCACTTGTGCAACCTGTCGAAAGTCTTGGTCTTGAGCCCACGCAGCACTTCAGCATTTGCCCTCTCTGCTTGACCGTTGCTTCTCGGGTGAGTAACAGAAGCGAAGCAGACCTTGGCGCCAAGATCTTGGACGTACTGCATGAAGGTGTGGCTCGTGAATTGCGTACCGTTGTCGGTGATTATCCTGTTAGGGATCCCGAAGCGGCAAACAATCGACCTAAAGAACTTGACTGCTGACTGTGCTGTCACCTTCCTCACTGCTTCCACTTCTGGCCACTTTGTGAACTTGTCGATTGCAACGTACAAGTACTCAAAGCCCCCGACTGCTCGGGGAAAGGGGCCGAGGATGTCGAGCCCCCAGACCAAAAATGGCCAGGATAAAGGATCGTCTGGAGAGCTTGAGCTGGTTGGTGTATCTGCTTGGAATGGAACTGGCACGCTTCACACTTGGTTACTTGTGCAGTTGCATCCTGGAGGGGTGTCGGCCAAAAGAAACCTTGCCGGAATGCTTTGTCGGCAAGTGCTCTTGCGCCAATGTGGTGACCACATATGCCTCCATGTATCTCTGCCAACAGCTTTTGTCCGTCTTCCCGGTGAATACACTTCAATTTCACACCGTTGAGTCTTCTTCTGTATAGTGTGTTGTCGACAAACTGGTACATACTTGACTGCCGGGCTACTCTTTCCGCTTCTTCTTGCTCTTTGGGAAGTTCTCCTGTCTGAAGGAAACGGACAATCTGCTGTGTTCATGCTGGAGCTTGTGGCTCGACAACAAGGACTAAAGGCAAATCTTCTGCTGCGGGAACATCCGCTTCTACGGCGAGAACCTGCGGCTCTGCCGGAGCTTGACATTCCCCAGCAAGCTTGCCGGAGCAAAACTTCTCGGGAGCTTCTGCTTCAGTGGAACAAACCCTAGGGCTTGCCGGAGCAGACTGCTCCTCAGCGCTCTTGGCGTTGATCTTGGGGACCTTCTTGGCGGCGGCTTCGGGAAGCTCTGCCGGAAAATAGTCACCAGAAATCAACTTCCTCTTCTTTGCTCTGTCTAGTTGATGGCGTTATAGACGGTTAAGTCAGCTTGAGCACAAAGATCCCTGGTTCCACAGGTAACTTAAGTGCGACGCACTTTGATAGGCCATCGGCAATGGCGTTCTGAGCTCTTGGAACATGCTCTATCTGTAGGCCGTCAAAGTGATCTTCTAGCTTTCTCACTTCGTCGACGTAGGCTTCCATCAACGGCCTCTGATAGCTCTTGTTCACTTGGCGGACGACAAGCTGCGAGTCACCCCTGACAATGAGCTTCTTGATCCCAGGGTCTGCCGCGATCCTGAGACCGGCAAGCAAGCCTTCATACTCTGCAGTATTATTTGTTGCTTGCTCCTTGGGAAAGTGCATCTGGACTACGTACTTGAGGTGCTCTCCGGTGGGTGCGACAAGCAGCACGCTAGTGCCGGCGCCTTGCAGCGAAAAGGCACCATCAAAGTACATCAGCCACTCTTTGCTTGCTTCCTCGACGGGGATGCTTGTTTCTGGAATTTCTTCATCTGGTGTTGGCGTCCATTCTGCTATGAATTCTACCAATGCTCTGCTTTGGATAGTTGAAGTACTCTCAAACTTGAGGCCAAAGCTTGACAATTCCAGTGCCCACTCAACAATCCTGCCTGTCGCTTCTGGATTCTGTAGTATCCTCTTCAGCGGAAAACGAGTGACAACTATGATCGCATGTGCTTGGAAGTAATGGCGCAGCTTTCTCAAGGCCATGAGAAGGCCGAAAAGCAATTTCTGCACGCCAGAGTACCTTGTCCAAGCCCCCTGCAGAAGGGAACTGATAAAGTAAACTAGGTGCTGTACCATTCTCTTCTGCATCTCCTCGCGCGTCTGCGCAGATCCATCCTTGTCGGGACCAGAGCTTGTCGGGGAAGCCCCCTGCTTGTCGCTGGATGCGCCTGCCGTGGTTGCTGGCTCGTCATCTGCCTCCCTCTCTGCTACTAACGCAACACTAACCACTTGATTGGTTGCCGCTATATACAGCAACAACTTCTCTTGTGACTTAGGTGCGACAAGTGTTGGAGAGGAGGACAGGTATCTCTTCAAGTCTTGCAGCGCAGCCTCCGCTTCCGGAGTCCATTTCATTGGAACTGCCTTTTTCAATATTTTGAAAAATGGCAGGGCGCACTCAGCAGACCTAGAGATAAACCTGCTGAGAGAAGCCACGCAACCGGCAAGTCTTTGTACATCCTTGACGCGCTTTGGTGCTTCAATCTGCTCAATGGCCTTGATCTTGTCGGGGTTGGCTTCGATTCCCCGCTGAGACACGAAGAACCCAAGAAGCTTGCCGGAGGGGACTCCAAACACACACTTCTCGGGGTTGAGCTTGAGGCTGATCTTGCGCAGATTTGCAAAGGTCTCGTCTAAATCTTGAATCAGAGTTGCCTTGTCCTTGCTCTTGACCACTACGTCATCCATGTAGGCTTCCACATTTCTGTGTATTTGTGGCTCAAGAGCGACATGGACTACCCTTGCAAATGTTGAACCAGCATTTTTTAAACCGAAAGGCATCCGTATGAAACAGTACGTGCCACATGGAGTGATGAATGCGGTCTTCTCCTCATCCTCTTCTGCCATGAAGATCTGATGGTATCCTGAGTACGCGTCAAGAAATGAAAGCAAGTCACATCCGGCCGTGGAGTCAACAATCTGGTCAATGCGCGGCAAAGGAAATGGGTCTTTGGGACAACCTTTGTTAACATCGGTAAAGTTGATACAAAGTCTCCATTTCCCGTTCGCCTTGCGCACGACTACAGGATTGACCAACCACGTAGGATGGAGCACTCCTCTGACAAGGCCTGCTGCTTCCAACTTCTTGATCTCTTCTGTGATGAATTCTTGGCGCTCCACTGCTTGCTTCCTGACCTTCTGCTTGACGGGCCGCGCATGAGGACAAACGGCAAGATGGTGCTCAATTACTTTCCTGGGTACACCGGGGATGTCAGACGGTTGCCACGCAAACACGTCGACGTTCGCCCGCAGGAAAGCAATGAGCGCGCTTTCCTATTTAGGGTCGAGAGTGGCACTGATGGTGAAGGTACCACCAGTGCCGTCCTCCTTGGCGGACACCTTCTTGGTCTCTGGCAGAGCTGCCATTGTCTTCTTACACTTGCCGGTGGAGCTCGATGGTGCGTCCTCGACGGCAGCGCAGCACTCCGAAGAGGTGCGCTTGCTGGAGTGGGCATCAGAACTCTTGCCGGACTTGGTCTTCTTCTTCCCCCCGGGAGCTTGAACGGCAGGTGACTTGCGATCTGTTGCGGCTGCCGCTTCCCGGTAGATCTTGTCGGCGCAGATAAGAGCATCCTTCTTGTCGCCAGGGACAGAGATGACGCTTATCGGGCCTGGCATCTTCAGCATGTTGTATGCGTAGTGAGAGGCTGCCATGAACTTGGCGAGTGCTGGTCGGCCGAGTATCCCATTGTAAGGCAATGGAAAATTGGCAACGTCAAAAGTGACCCTCTCAGTCTTGAAGTTCACCTCGCTGCCAAATGTTACTGGCAACGTGACCTTCCCCTTCGGCTTGCTCCTTCCCGGGTTGATTCCTTGGAATGTGCCGGTCTCTTCAAGCTCGCTGTCAGGGATCTGGAGTTTCTGGAGTACAGCGGAGGAGATCAGGTTCAAGCCGGCCCCGCCGTCAACTAGCATCTTAGTGACCTTGAGGTTGCGGATAGTTGGTGAAACCAACATCGGCAAGCACCCGAGCGCAGTTGTGCGATCAGGGTGGTCCTCAATATCAAAGATGATAGGCGTGCTGGACCATTTCAAAAGCTTGCGTGACTCGACAGGTGGTTCTGCCGCATTGACTCCCGCACCCACTGCTTGAGTTGGCGGTGCGAAGTATGCAGAGAAGCACCGCCGTCAATGCACAAGACCTCTTTGGCTTTCTGGAACTCCTGCTCACTGGTCTCGACACCATCCATGTCTTCGTCGTCGTCGTCATCTTCATCCTTGTCGCGGCCGCGGGGAGGTCTGTCTCCTTGCCGCTGCTTGGCCTTGCCGCGGCATCCTCCCCGGCCGGCGCGCTTCTTGCCGGATTCTCCAGCGCCTTCTTGGGCCCTCTCCTTGCCGCACCGCTCGTATTCAGCCTTTTGCTGCTGGACAAGCTGCTCGACCTTCTTGCAGCTCTGGAGGTCATGGCCCTTGGTGCGGTGGATCTTGCAGTACTGCTTGTCGGTGCCGTCCTGCTTGTCGGCGACCGCCACAGTCTGGCAGTTGATGCATGCGGCAATCTCCTTGCCGGAGCTACCAGCTTTGGCTTTCTTGGCGCCACCTTAATTGCCGGACTGCTCAATGACTAGCACATCTTTGCCTTTCTTCTTCCTGTTGTTCTGCCGCCGGTTTTTCTTTGCCGGGGCAGCATCCTCGCTGCCAGATCCTCCTGCTCCTGTATCCTCTCCGGGGAGTTTCCTCCCTTCCTCAGCACGCGCACACTTGTCAGCCAGGGCATACAGCTCACTGACGTCTCTGATCTTGCACATCGCCATCTCCTCCCGCATCCTCCGGTTACGCACGTTCTGATGGAACGCGCTGGTGACCGCGGCAGGGTGGACATCTGGGATGTTGTGCTGTACACGGCTGAATCTCTGAATGTACTTGCGCAGGGGCTCTCCTTCCTTCTGGGCGAGCAGATGAAGGTCACTCTCTTGGCCATGAGGTTTGTGGCCGCCTGTAAAGGCGCCGACAAACTGATGGCATAGGTCTGCCCAGGAGGATATGGAGTTGTCCGGCAAGTGCATGAGCCAGGACCTGATGTTGGGCTTGAGCACCAGCGGGAAGTAGTTGGCAAGGATCTTGTCGTCCCGCCCCCCGGCAGCCTGCACCGCGATGGTGTAGATGCTGAGGAACTCCGACGGATGCGACTTGCCGTCGTACTTCTCTGGTACGTCTGGCTTGAAATTCTTCGTGCTGGGCCACTGGACTTGCCGCAGCTCACGAGTAAACGCAGGGCAACCTACTGCGTACGGCAAGTCGCCTGGTTCCCCTGGCGCATGCATGTCGACAGAGGGCCCAGCGCGCTAGTCCGATTGACGTCGCGCTTCTCTTCGGCGCTCGATGCGAGTACGAGCGTCTTCTTGCTGTCGTTCGTGAAGAACTTGGCGCTGATCGCGACGAGCTCGTGGATCTGATGACGCGGTGGAGTCGCTGTCGAGGTGGATCCGGCGAGTCGGCGATCTTGGCCTTCGGGGCGGAGAGTGCACAGTGGTTGCACCCCCTCCGGTCTTGTCGCCACCGGCTCGTGCCTGGCTGACTTGCCGCGGCTGCGACGTGCTCGGCTGTCGTTGAGTGTCGCCGTTGGCGAAGCTGATGAGACTCTGAGTGGTGGCCCTCCAGTCGTCGATCTTGTCTGCCGTTGGAGGGTAGTCCAGGAGTAGTTGAGCTCACGCCAAAGCTTCTGCTGTAGTGGCGGGTGGCGGTGGCAAACGGTGAGAGGAGCGGGACATGCTCGGACTTCTAACTATGTTAGAAGGAGCAGTATCCCGTCCAGGCGACCGTGCCTTGCTCGTGCCAGCATGTTGGCGTGCATGCTGGTCTTGAGCACGCCGAGATCCACCAGCTCGATCTTGGTCCAGCAAACGCATGGTACGGTGAGTACCATGACGCTGCCGGTCCCGCGCCTCCTGGGATGGGCGCGGTGCATGTACGGACGCCGAGGTCTTGGAGTGCGCCCGGTCGTCGTGGGAGCCGACTACGCCGCCGATGGGCAGCGCAGCCTTGTCCTTGGACCTGGCAGCACCGTGAGCTCCCTCGTCGACACCCGTTCTTCCGCCGGCGTCTGCCCCATCAGCCGTTTGCTCCGGCGGTGGTGGGTTCGGTGCGGACGGAGCAGCCGCCTCCGAAGCCTTCTTCTTCGGCAGCATGTCGATGAAGATGATGAAGATCTAGCTCGTGTGAACGCCGAATCTGGTTCACACAACCTCGACTCCCCCTACCTGGCGCGCCAAATATGTCGGGGTACTAATCCACGAGCACCTATGGGACCGGCGGACCAAGTCCCTTTCGGTTCAGCGGGGGCGAGGGTCGCACGAAGAGCGGATCGAGGCGAAGCACACGAGCAGTTTACCCAGGTTTGGGCCGCACGGATGCGTAAAACCCTACTCCTGCTTTGTGGTTTGTATTGAGTTCTTGCTCGGGAGCGCGGAGTGCTACAGTACACCCCAACAGCTAACGAGACCGAGCGTGAGTGTTCTCTTCCTCCTCCCTCTCTACGTTGCGCATGGGCCTCCTTTTATATGCTCAAGGGGTCACCGACAGGTGGCAACGTAGACAAGGGTAAAAATGAAAAGGTGTTGCGGTTGGTACAGCTACCTGCTACAGTGTATCATACCTAACCCTGACGGCAGGGGACCAGGGCATTAAATGCTCATCTGCGTCGCCTAAATAGTGCAAAAGGGACCGTCAGGGATGCCACCGCTCGCCACGATGGCAATCTTGTCAGCGCCGCTTGCCACCGCGCACCGCTGGCTGCACAGCCTCCCGCCACGTATGCTTGGAGGGGTCCCAGAGCGACACGTTGGTGGATGTGCTGGAGCGCGGACATAGAGTGGTGGCTTGCCGCGGCAAGCGCCTTGCCGCGGTCATTGTCTTGTCGCGTCTGGGAGCTTGTCGCTCACCGGGCCTTGCCGGGATGCGTGGCGTGTCGCGGCAAGCTCCTTGAGATGCCTTGGTTGGACTTCCCGGCAAGCTCCTCTTGCCGGGGTCTTGTCTCCTTGGCTTGGATACTTTGTCCTTGAATGGCTCCAAAGGAACCACGGAGGACCTTGGCGGTCACCCGGCAAGCCTTGCCGCGGGATGCTGCGACTGCCCGTGCACAAGTTCGGGATACTAGGGTACCCCTACTCTAGTACATCGACACAGATAGGATGTCAAAAACATTGTTTCCTCGATGTTTTTCTTGAGGAAAGGTGGTATGTGATACAACCAGAAGGTTTTGTCAATCCTGAAAGATTCTAACAAGTATGCAAAGCTCCAACAATCCTTCTAAGGACTGGAGTAAGCATCTCAGAATTGGAATGTACGCTTTGATGAGATGATCAAAGATTTTTGGTTTATACAAAGTTTATGAGAAACTTGTATTTCCAAAGAAGTGAGTGGGAGCACTATAGAATTTTTGATGAGTATATGTTGTTAACATATTGTTGATAAAAAATGATGTAGAATTTATGGAAAGCATGCAGGGTTATTTGAAAAGTGTTTTTCAATGAAAAACCTGGATTAAGCTACTTGAACATTGAGCATCAAGATCTATAAGGATAGATCAAAATCTCTTAATAGTACTTTCAAACGAAAACATACCATGACAAGATTTTGAAGGAGTTCAAAAATAGATCGACAAAGAAGGAGTTCTTGGCTGTGTTATAAGGTATGAGTGTTGAGTAAGACTCAAGACCTGACAACGGCATAATAGAGAGAAAGGACGAAGGTCGTCCCCTATGCTTTAGGCGTAGGCTCTACAGTATGCTATGCTGTGTACCGCACCTGAAGTGTGCCTTGCCATGAGTCAGTCAAGGGGTACAAGAGTGATCCAGGAATGGATCACACGACAGCGGTCGAACTTATCCTTAGTAACTAGTGGACTAAGGAATTTTCTCGATTATGGAGGTGGTAAAAGAGTTCGTCGTAAAGGGTTATGTCGATGCAAACTTTGACACTAATCCGGATGACTCTGAGGAGTAAACCGGATTCATATAGTAGAGAAGTTATTTGAAATAGCTCCAAGTAGCGTGTCGTAGCTACATCTACAAGATGACATAGAGATTTGTAAAGCACACATGGATCTGAAAGGTTCAGACCCATTGACTGATAAACCTCTCTCACAAGCAAGATATGAACACACCCCATGGGTGTTGGATTCACTACAATCACATAGTGATGTGAACTAGATTATTGACTCTAGTGCAAGTGGGAGACTATTGGAAATATGCCCTAGAGGCAATAATAAAATGGTTATTATTGTATTTCCTTGTTCATGATAATTGTCTATTGTTCATGCTATAATTGTATTAACCGGAAACCGTAATACATGTGTGAATACATAGACCACAACATGTCCCTAGTAAGCCTCTAGTTGACTAGCTCGTTGATCAATAGATGGTCATGGTTTCCTAACCATGGACATTGGATGTCATTGGTAACGGGATCACATCATTAGGAGAATGATGTGATGGACAAGACCCAATCCTAAGCCTAGCACAAGATCATATAGTTCGTCTGCTAAAGCTTTTCTAATGTCAAGTATCATTTACTTAGGCCATGAGATTGTGCAACTCCCGGATATCGTAGGAATGCTTTGGGTGTACCAAACATCACAACGTAACTGGGTGGCTATAAAGGTGCACTGCGGGTATCTCCGAAAGTGTCTGTTGGGTTGGCACAAATCGAGACTGGGATTTGTCACTCCGTGTAAACGAAGAGGTATCTCTGGGCCCACTCGGTAGGACATCATTATAATGTGTACAATGTGACCAAGGAGTTGATCACGGGATGATGTGTTACGGAACGAGTAAAGAGACTTGCCAGTAATGAGATTGAACGAGGTATCGGGATACCGACGATCGAATCTCGGGCAAGTATAGTACCGATAGACAAAGCGAATTGAATACGAGATTGATTGAATCCTCGACATCGTGGTTCATCCGATGAGATCATCGTGGATCATGTGGGAGCCAACATGGGTATACAGATCCCACTATTGGTTATTGACCGGAGAGTTGTCTCGGTCATGTCTACATGTCTCCCGAACCCGTAGGGTCTACACACTTAAGGTTCGGTGACGCTAGAGTTGTAGAGATATTAGTATGCGGTTAACCGAAAGTTTACCGGAGTCCCGGATGAGATACCGGACATCACGAGGAGTTCCGGAATGGTCCGGAGGTAAACATTTATATATAGGAAGTCCAGTTTCGGCCACCGGGAGAGTTTTGGGAGTCATCGGTATTGTACTGAGACCACCGGAAGGGTCCCGGGGGTCCTCCGGGTGGGGCCACCTATCCCGGAGGGCCCCATGGGCTGAAGGGGTGTGGGAACCAGCCCCTGGTGGGTTGGTACGAGTGACACTCCAAATTTTTTTTATTTGGTTTTCAGCAAAAACTTTGTGGTTTTTGAAAAGAGGCCATTTAAATTTTTCCCAGAAAACCTTCCTCTTAAAAACTTCCTTTTCTTTGGCAAGGTTTTTATTTTTATTCAAGCTATGGTGTTTGATCTTTTGAAACTTCTTCTCTGTTGGTTCCCTCTCAAATTTATTTTGGGAGTTTAATCTTTTTCTTTTAAAAAGAAACTCTATGAAAAACTTGGGATTTTCATATCTTGAAAACCACCCATGACTTTGTATTTTGCCCATGTGGTAAAACCCCTACAAAACCTCCCCTCCTCCTTGTAATCAACCTAAGTTCTCTGTCCCAACTAATCCAAGCAAGTTTTGGATTTTATCCTATTTTTCTTTTCACTCAAATCATTTCTGAAAATTATTTGGAGCCTGAGAATTTTTCAAAGCAAGTACCCTTTTGCATTTGAGTTTTGACCTCAAACCAACTCTCCTGGATAGTCCTTTGTACCCACAACCCAGAACCATCTTGATCCACTTCTTCTCTTTTCAAATTTTTCAAAATTCAGTCTCTGCAAGCTTGGACCAGATTTGCCAAATTTGGTGAAATTCATACCTACACTTCTCCAAAAATTTCACCAAAAATCAGGCAGCCTACTGGAGCAATGAGAAGCCACTCCACCAAAAATCAGCTCAAGGAAAAATCCCTAGAGGCCAAAAACATTCTGTCGAACCCCTGAGCTGCACTGTTCCTTTGCAAATTCAGAAAATTCAGATTTCAGTGTCGTTTTCTTCGTCAGAGGTTCAGACACATGCTCACAGTGCACTTGGCACGTTCCTCGCCGCCTCTTCCTACTGTCTGGAGCACCACACGCGCACTTGGCCTCTTCCTGGCGTCGGTGGCACGCTGGCCCGCCCTCGCTGGCATCTTCTGCGGCGTCGGGACCTCCCGTGGCGGCCGACAGGGGACGGAACGGCGGCTCAACGCCGTTCGGCGCCGCCCAACGCCCCTCTGCTCTCCGCGTGGCCTCATGCATGCCAGCGCACGCCCGTGGCACCGTCGCCGTGGCCCGGCAAGCACGGAACGTGCTCACTGCCGCCGATGGGCCCGCGCCGTCCCGTTCTGTCGAACTCACCCCTAGTACCAAATCCCAGCCCGATTAGCACCTAAATGGAACCGGTGGACCTCAACGGCGTTGCCCAAGCCCCTAATCCCACTGCCCAACCACAGCGCCGCCGTAATCACTCGCCGGACTTATCCCGTTCGCGGCAACCGCCTCGGGCCGGCTATATATAGGGCCTTTAAGCTCCTTCTCGCCCCCGCACACCTCCACCACCTCACTGGACCCCGACCAGCAACTAGAAGAGCCTCGAGGGGCCCTTCTTCCTCGACTCCGGCCGCCTCGCTCCGCCTCGGCCACCAGCTCGATTCGCTCCGGTGAGGCCGTCTCCGGCGCCCAAACCCCGTCCGTTACCCCCTTTAGCTACCAGAAGCCTAACCCCCTCCTCAATTTGATCTTCACAGCTCTCTCCGACGAAGTCCGCAACCACCCGAGCCGGCGTCCGCCGGAGCCAGGCTCGCCGTCGACGTGGTACTCGCCGGCGACCACCACCACCACCAACCGACGCGGAATGGCGCCCTGAACACGGAGGTACCCTCCGATCTTCCTGCCTCGCCGTGGATCGCCGCCGGCGACCACCGCGGCTCATGGGCAGCGGCGAAATCTGCCGCCCCAGTCGTATATTCAAACCTGACGGGCGGGACCCGCCTGTCAGCCTCTCTGTCCTGTCTAAGCGAAGCGTTTTCTGAAAACGTCTTCTGCCAAATATGTTTTCCCGCTGGGCCGGCGCATTCTTATTCGAGTAGTTTTCTGTTTTTATAAGCTAGCCCCCGGAAATCTTCTGTTTCATTACAGATGAGTCCCTGGACAAAAACCTTTATAACGTTTAAACAGAAAGGTATTTTTGATTGATTCTTTTTCTGTTCTCTTTAAAATTTTGTCTAGTTTTTTATCAGATTTATTTGAAAAATATTTGGAATACTTTTTGTGCACCCCTTGGTATTTACGATAGCGCATATATTTTCTTTATACCGTAGATACCGAAGGAGGTGACGGAGCCGCAAACTTCACCGAGCTAGGCTCCGACTACTCTGAACCAGGCAAGCATGTTTGAACTTTTGATATGATGAGTGTCTTGGCATGTTTTGCATTTAGTTAGTTTCATGGCATGTTGAGGAGCATATCGATGAACGTTATTTTATGCAATATTGAGGTAAGTGAGTTCGATGATCCATAAGTGGATGGATGTGAGTATGAATGGCCATGTGTTGGCATGAGGATGGGTAAGATGGCAGTGTCGTAGCATGCCAGTCTTATGCCAGACTATGTGACTTCAGTGTCAAACCGTATCGGTCCAGTTCCTCTCATTTCCTTCCCTGTACTACCACATGTTTTCCGCAAGGAATATGGTTTAGTATGTTGCAAACCGCTTTCCTGGTACACACCAAAAGGAGAGGCCGTGATGATGGTTCCATGGCCCTGGATTAAAGCCAGTCATCCGGTCAGGGGGCATGGGTGTTTCCGGTTGGGACCGAGAGGGGGGCACCCCTTAGAGCGCGCGTATATAAATTTGATCCCATGCTATTCGAGATTGTGATCTCCCCGTCTCAAAAGTTTTTCTTGGACGATGTCTAGGGTGATTCCTAGCATCGAGAGGTAGGATGGGTGTGTACTGGTTAGCTGTGTTTTCTTCCGAAATACCGTAAACGGAACTAGTCCTTCGTGACTACGGAAATCCGTTGGCTGTGGGAAAATTTTTGTACAAACTCTGCAGAGTCATATATTCCTCCAAATCATCTATTCCATGTCCTAGATCGATATTATCTTATCCTGATCAAATGTCAGTTTTGATGACAGAGACTCCGGTGAATCGCATGAGTGCTAAGTCCGGTTAAATGATTATTCCTGTGGATGGACTAACCCATTTATTCTCATGAGTTGAACATTTATTATGAACACTATTTCCTTGTGAATAAAAGCCCTTTTTGCGATGTCGCTCAGACGTCCGACTGTGGCATTGTTGTATTTTACTTTCTTTTAAAGCCCTTTCTGTGATGTCGCCCCGACGTCCGACTGTGGCATTTCTTTTAAAGCCCTTTCTGTGATGTCGCCCCGACATCCGTCTGTGGCATTTCTTTTAAAAGCCCTTTATGTGGTGTCGCTAAGACACCCGACTGTGGTATTTCTTTTAAAGCCCTTTCTGTGATGTCGCCCCGACGTCCGACTGTCGCAT
>NC_041384.1:677869136-677879113 GCF_002162155.2 Triticum dicoccoides | reverse complement strand
TGTGGTATTTCTTTTAAAGCCCTTTCTGTGATGTCGCCCCGACGTCCGACTGTGGCATTTCTTTTAAAAGCCCTTTATGTGGTGTCGCTAAGACGCCCGACTGTGGTATTTCTTTTAAAGCCCTTTCTGTGATGTCGCCCCGACGTCCGACTGTGACATTTCCTTTAAAGCCCTTTATGTGGTGTCGCTAAGACGCCCGACTGTGGCATCATTTCCTTATATTGATTTATTCACCTTTCGAGGCGTCGCTTCAGACACCCGATCGGTATTTATTTATGTTTTGTTGGGATTTCAGGCGGACTACCGCCGTTTCCCTTTTACTTACCTTGTTATGCTAATTTTTGAATGTACATTGGTGAATTATTCATGACGCATTCATGCATGCATTTGTTATATCTTACGTCCAAACTGTCTTGCGAGTACTTTCAAAGTACTCACTGGCTTGTTGATTTGGCCAGATGCTGACGAAGGCGATCTCATGGATGAAGAGTTTGATAGCGAGTCCGACACCTAGAGGAGTCCCAGTCAGTCTCGTGCGACCCTGGATTTGGTCACTGTTTTATATCCGCTTCCGCTACCAAATAAATTCATCGAGCCTCACCTCGACGCTCGATGAGATGACAGACTTAGAGTCTTGTATCTCTCTCCCCGATGTGTTTCTCCACCACCGCCCCATCCTCGAGTCAGTAGTATGCCTCCACACCACTGTGTCATGTCCGCCATTATGTATAATTATTGGCGTGCTTGTAATAATTTGGTTGAGCAACAGTAGTTCGACCCTGTAATATATTTTATGCTACTGGCTTATTGTATCAAGAATTTGTCTACCAGCGAGGAGGATTTCTCTCATACTGGACTCAAAAGATTGGTTTCTCAATAAATATTTTTATTGGAAAACCGGTCGTGACAAGCTTGGTACCAGAGCCAGGCTGACTGTAGGAAGCCACTAGGTGCGATCGCTAATTGGTTATTAGCATGATTGAGCCTTTCCATATTTTCTTGATTGTAGTCATTTTCTGCCAGTCAGCATAAATTTATGATCTGACCATGCAGAATTTTTGCCTACTTTTGTAGATGGCCGACAACAGCTGTGAGTCTCAGACCTTCGCCAACGTGCCCGATGGGTTCGTCAAGCTTCTTTCCTTCATCGTTCAGGTCGCGATGGGGCCATCTGTGCGCCCAGTCTTCACACTCTGCCAGCACCGAGTCAACGACAGTCTGACCATGCACCAGGCCGCGGTGCAGTTCAAGGGAGGGCGTGGTGAGTTACGCCGCTTCCGGTTCGTGGGAAGAGCCATGCCTACGGAGAGGCATGCTATGCAGATGGCAGCCCGTGAGGCGATAGCTCGCCTCAGGGATGTCCTTCCCGCGATGAAGACTCGTCGCTACCGCTATCTTCCATGCCATGTGCCTTACACCTATCACTACGCATACTCCTGCCCCAGAGGAGAACGAGACGAGGCTTTTGAGATGCTCATTGAGTATCTCCGGGCCCTGGAGGCAGCCTTTGACAACCTGGTGGACGACTTCGTAGCTACCCGCATGGACTCAGTTCATGGCTGTGCTGCCAACAGGAGGGAGCTCCTACCCATCGCACCGCCACTGACTTTGGTCTCATCCTCAGCATCTTATACGCCTACTCGTCGCCTGCCTTCTACCGAAGAATTCAACCAAGTCATTGCGCCCACCCCAGCGCGCACTGCACCACCTTTCGCGCCCACTCCTGTACGTATAGCTCCGCCCCTGGCAACCGCTCCGTCCACTCTGCGCAACACTACACGTATGGAGCCCATTAGCGAGGAGGAAGTCGAGTCCCCAACCTCGCTACGCCTCGCCCTCGGCAGGGCAAAGGAGGTCGTCAACATCTCTGCTTGAGTACGCTTAGCTGCCATGTAATGTACCGCTTTGTAAGATATGTACATAGGTTGTGAGAAGTAGCCTGTTTGCGCATCATGTAGGATCTGGAGAAGTGCACTAGCCTAAATAACATGTCAGGATTATGTACGCATATCCTGAGTGATGTATTGTATAATTACCGCCCGCGTGTAAGATATGTAATGAGCAGTCCTTCTCCGTGCGCAAGTCGATTTGTTTTCCTTAAGTAAGCTAGGTTATTTAGTTTTATTTGCCAGCTTTATGCATTTTTTGGAATTGTTTTTGCGACTCTTTCGCTTTTCTTATGGGTTTTACAAAATATATCCCCAGAGTGAAAAATGTCTCGTCCTTGGACTCGCTCCATGCCAACTCCACCAGAGGAAAATTATGATGCACAACCCAGCAACGAGTTCACTCAGGGACAGTCAAGCCAACAGGGCAGTGAATCGACACTTTCACAAATGTGCCGCCTTTATGAGCAGAGTCAGCAACAACATCGGGAAATGATGAACCAAGTCATCAACATGGGAAATCACCATGGACAGTATCAGCAGCAATCCAAGCTATCTGAGCTTCAGAAGACACGTCCCCAAACATTTTCTCACACTGACAAACCTCTTGAAGCCGAGGACTGGCTTCGAGATATGGAGAGGAAATTAATTATTGCAAAATGTTCAGACCCCGAAAAGGTATTGTATGCTCCGCACTATCTCACAGGAGCAGCCGCATCGTGGTGGGAGAATTTTCTGCACATGCATCCCAACGAAAATGACATAACCTGGGATGATTTCAAGGAAGGTTTCCGTGGTGCACACATTCCTAAGAGTATTATGAAAATCAAGAAGAGAGAGTTCGATGACCTCAAACAAAGGAACATGACAATGTCAGATTACAACAGTCAATTTACTCTATTGTCCCGCTACGCCAATGAAGAGCGTATGACTGAAATCAAGAAGATGGAGAAATTCCTTGACGGTCTGGCGCCCGCGCTTAAATGCCAACTGGTCGTGCACACTTTTCCTGATTTTAAAACACTGGTGGACAAAGCCATTACTCTGGAAAATGAGAGACGCAGTCTGGAAGATATCCGCCAGCGAAAAAGGGACCAGACTAATCATGCTCGCAATCACCGAAGCAAGACAGATTTTCAAAAGGGTGGGACACACAAATCCTCATCCAATGTCTCACGCCCAATCAAGAATTTTCATGCAAGGGACAAGGAATTCACCTATCGCCCCGGCGTTACTTGTTACGCTTGTGGAGAAGAAGGGCACTATGCCAAACAGTGCCCCAAGCCAAGGAACTCAACCCCAAAGCCGAACAACGACGGCAACAATTCCGCGCCCAAGTGAAACAATTTCAATCCCAACAATAACCACAGGAAGGGTCATCTGAACCACGTAACCAAAGAGGAGGCACAAAATGCTCCGGATATCGTACCCGGTACGTTTCCTGTCAACACAATACCTACAATGGTTTTGTTTGATTCTGGAGCTTCTCACTCTTTCATTTCGAAAAGTTTTGCTTTGCAAAATAATTTTTCGATGCTTCCTTTGGAGAAATCCATGACCATCAAGTCCCCTGGGATTCAACAAGTTACTCAGAATTACTGTCAGAATGTGGTCATTGAGTTCGAAGGATTGGAGTTTCACGAAAATCTTATTGTGCTGGAAAATAAAGGACTGGATGTCATCCTAGGGATGGATTGGCTAACCACCAACAAGGGTTTTATCGACTGTTTCAACAGGACCGTAATTCTCACACACCACCAAGGGAAGACAATAAGAGTGTCAGCCAAGGAGGGAAAGATACCCCGGCAACCAAGATTGAATAAGGTGGACGTTTCTGAGCTAAACAAGGTTCCAGTAGTGTGTGAATTTCCAGATGTATTCCCTGAAGAACTACCAGGCATGCCACCAGACCGAGAAATTTAATTCTGCATTGAGCTAGCACCAGGAACCACCCCCATATACAAGAAACCATACAGAATGGCACCATCCGAGTTGATCGAGTTGAAGAAACAAATAAAGGAATTACTGGACAAGGGATACATTCGAGCCAGCTCCTCACCTTGGGGATCACCAATTTTATTTGCCAAAAAGAAGGATGGAACGCTGAGATTGTGTATTGACTATCGAGCACTTAACTTGGTCACAGTCAAAAACAAATACCCAATGCCAAGGATAAACGATTTGTTTGATCAACTCGCTCAGGCCAAGGTATTCTCAAAAATTGACTTAAGGTCAGGATACCATCAATTGAAGGTACGAACGGAAGATATCCCCAAAACAGCCTTCACCTCCAGATATGGACTGTACGAGTTCACAGTGATGCCATTTGGATTAACTAACGCCCCAGCATATTTTGTTCACCTCATGAACAAAGTATTTATGAAGTTTATGGACAAGTTTGTCGTGGTATTCATCGACGATATTCTGGTATACTCCAAGACACCAGAAGAGCACGCAGAACATCTCAGGATTGTGCTAGGAGAGCTCAGAAAACACCAATTGTATGCCAAGTTCAGCAAGTGCGAATTTTGGCTAAGACAAGTAGGCTTTCTAGGCCACGTACTGACCCAAGACGGTATCGCAGTGGACCCAGAGAAAGTCAAGGCCGTACTTGGCTGGAAGTCACCAGCCAGCGTAACGGACATACGGAGTTTCTTGGGAATGGCAGGATATTACCGCAGATTTATTGAAAGATTCTCCACCATAGCCAAGCCTATGACGCAGTTACTCAAGAAAGATAAGAAGTTTGAATGGACAGAAGCCTGCGAGAAAAGTTTCCAAGAACTAAAGCGGAAGTTAACGACAGCACCGGTATTAATTGTACCCGACATACACAAGAATTTTGAAGTATATTGTGACGCGTCCAGAAAGGGTCTCGGATGCGTGTTGATGCAGGAAGGCAAGGTTGTCGCCTACGCTTCACGGCAACTTCGCAAGCATGAGGAAAATTATCCCACTCATGACTTAGAAATGGCAGCAGTTATTCATGCACTCAAGGAATGGAGGCATTTCTTACTTGAGAATCGATGTGAAATATATACGGATCACAAAAGTCTCAAATATATTTTCACGCAGCCAGAACTAAATTTACGGCAACGACGCTGGATGGAATTGGTAAAGGATTATGATGTTGGTATCCATTACCATCCAGGAAAAGCAAATGTAGTGGCCGATGCTCTTAGTCGGAACCCCAGCTCCGACGAAAACAATCTGCACAGCTTGAGGCCCGAATTCCAACAAGAATTTGCCAAGCTCAACTTGATAATGGTAGCAGAAGGCACCATATCAAACTTGGAAATACAACCCGACCTTGTGGAGAAAATCAAAGAAGCTCAGCCCGGTCACACCAGCATCGAAGGCATCAAAAGAAAGTTGAGTATGGGAAAGGCCTCAGAATTCGTCATAGACAATGAAGGAATATTATGGTACGGAGAAAGGCTCTGCGTGCCAAACATAGAAGACCTTAAACAGCAAATTTTAGCTGAAGCACACACCACTCCATATTCAATCCACCCTGGAGGAACCAAAATGTATAAGGATATTCAGGAAAGATTTTGGTGGCACGGTATGAAGAGGGACATAGCCACCTTCATTGCATGTTGCGACTCATGTCAACGGATAAAAGCTGAGCATCAGAGACCAGCCGGACTACTGCAACC
This sequence comes from Triticum dicoccoides, assembly GCF_002162155.2. NCBI lineage: Eukaryota > Viridiplantae > Streptophyta > Magnoliopsida > Poales > Poaceae > Triticum > Triticum dicoccoides. The sequence goes on along the minus strand of NC_041384.1, from coordinate 677,873,568 downwards.
AAACAAAATACCTGAGTGGAAATGGGATGAAATAGGGATGGATTTTATTGTCGGACTACCTCGGTCACGACACGGGAATGATGCCATATGGGTCATCACTGACAGGTTAACCAAAGTGGCACACTTTATTCCAATAAATACGACCCACAACACTCAGAAGCTTGCCAGGATTTATCTCTCCCGTATAGTTTGTCTGCATGGAGTCCCGAAGACTATAATATCCGACAGAGGCACTCAGTTCGTCTCAAGATTTTGGGAACATTTACAAGAGGCTCTGGGAACCCAACTAGCCTTCAGTACCGCATACCACCCACAAACTGATGGACAAACAGAACGCGTAAACCAGGTTTTAGAAGACATGCTGAGAGCATGTGTCCTCACATATGGAACCAGTTGGGAAGAAAGCCTGCCATACGCCGAGTTCGCGTACAACAATAGCTACCAGGCCAGCCTACAAATGGCACCATTTGAGGCTTTATACGGACGAAGATGTCGTACCCCGTTAAATTGGTCAGAGACCGGAGACAGCCACATCTTCGGACCAGACATGCTCAGAGAAGCCGAGGAAAAGGTCAAGCTAATCAGAGACCGACTTAAGACTGCTCAAAGTCGACAGAAGAGTTATTATGATCAGAAACATCATAGGGTCAGCTTCGAACCCGGTGAGTTCGTATACTTGAGAGTATCCCCTATAAGAGGACTGCAACGGTTTAAGATTAAAGGAAAGTTAGCACCAAGATTCATTGGACCATTCTGCATAGTGGCACGAAGAGGCACTGTAGCCTACCAGCTAGACTTACCCGAGGAATTATCCGATGTCCACGACGTATTCCATGTCTCGCAATTGAGGAAGTGCGTAAGCAACCCAGAGAAACAAGTATCCCATGAAAACATTGACGTGCAGCCAGACCTCACATATCGGGAACGTCCCGTAAGAATATTAGAGGAGTCTGAAAGGAGGACCCGACAAAAGACCATCAAGTTTTTCAGAGTTCAGTGGAGCAACCACACCGAAAGCGAAGCAACTTGGGAAAGAGAGGATTTTCTTCGGACAGAGCATCCACACTTATTTGAGGAACAGTTGAAATCTCGGGGACGAGATTTTTCCTAAGGGGGTAGGTGTTGTGACACTCCAAATTTTTTTATTTGGTTTTCAGCAAAAACTTTGTGGTTTTTGAAAAGAGGCCATTTAAATTTTTTTCAGAAAACCTTCCTCTTAAAAACTTCCTTTTCTTTAGCAAGGTTTTTATTTTTATTCAAGCTATGGTGTTTGATCTTTTGAAACTTCTTCTCTGTTGGTTCCCTCTCAAATTTATTTTGGGAGTTTAATCTTTTTCTTTTAAAAAGAAACTCTATGAAAAACTTGGGATTTTCATATCTTGAAAACCACCCATGACTTTGTATTTTGCCCATGTGGTAAAACCCTTCCAAAACCTCCCCTCCTCCTTGTAATCAACCTAAGTTCTCTGTCCCAACTAATCCAAGCAAGTTTTGGATTTTATCCTATTTTTCTTTTCACTCAAATCATTTCTGAAAATTATTTGGAGCCTGAGAATTTTTCAAAGCAAGTACCCTTTTGCATTTGAGTTTTGACCTCGAACCAACTCTCCTGGATAGTCCTTTGTACCCACAACCCAGAACCATCTTGATCCACTTCTTCTCTTTTCAAATTTTTCAAAATTCAGTCTCTGCAAGTTTGGACCAGATTTGCCAAATTTGGTGAAACTCATACCTACACTTCTCCAAAAATTTCACCAAAAATCAGGCAGCCTACTGGAGCAATGAGAAGCCACTCCACCAAAAATCAGCTCAAGGAAAAATCCCCAGAGGCCAAAAACATTCTGTCGAACCCCTGAGCTGCACTGTTCCTTTGCAAATTCAGAAAATTCAGATTTCAGTGTCGTTTTCTTCGTCAGAGGTTCAGACACATGCTCACAGTGCACTTGGCACGTTCCTCGCTGCCTCTTCCTACTGTCTGGAGCACCACACGCGCACTTGGCCTCTTCCTGGCGTCGGTGGCACGCTGGCCCGCCCTCGCCGGCGTCTTCTGCGGCGTCGGGACCTCTCGTGGCGGCCGACAGGGGACGGAACGGCGGCTCAACGCCGTTCGGCGCCGCCCAACGCCCCTCTGCTCTCCGCGTGGCCTCATGCATGCCAGCGCACGCTCGTGGCACTGTCGCCGTGGCCCGGCAAGCACGGAACGTGCTCACTGCCGCCGACGGGCCCGCTCCGTCCCGTTCTGTCGAACTCGCCCCTAGTACCAAATCCCAGCCCGATTAGCACCTAAATGGAACCGGTGGACCTCAACGGCGTTGCCCAAGCCCCTAATCCCACTGCCCAACCACAGCGCCGCCATAATCACTCGCCGGACTTATCCCGTTCGCGGCAACCGCCTCGGGCCGGCTATATATAGCGCCCCTAAGCTCCCTCTCGCCCCCGCACACCTCCACCACCTCACTGGACCCCGACCAGCAACTAGAAGAGCCTCGAGGGGCCCTTCTTCCTCGACTCCGGCCGCCTCGCTCCGCCTCGGCCACCAGCTCGATTCGCTCCGGTGAGGCCGTCTCCGGCGCCCAAACCCCGTCCGTTACCCCCTTTAGCTACCAGAAGCCTAACCCCCTCCTCAATTTGATCTTCATAGCTCTCTCCGACGAAGTCCGCAACCACCCGATCCGCCGTCCGCCGGAGCCAGGCTCGCCGTCAACGTGGTACTCGCCGGCGACCACCACCACCACCAATCGACGCGGAATGGCGCCCTGAACACGGAGGTACCCTCCGATCTTCCTGCCTCGTCGTGGATCGCCGCCGGCGACCACCGCGGCTCACGGGCACCGGCGAAATCTGCCGCCCCGTTCGTATATTCAAACCTGACGGGCGGGACCCGCCTGTCAGCCTCTCTGTCCTGTCTAAGCGAAGCGTTTTCTGAAAACGTCTTCTGCCAAATACGTTTTCCCGCTGGGCCGGTGCATTCTTATTCGAGTCGTTTTCTGTTTTTATAAGCTAGCCCCCGGAAATCTTTTGTTTCATTACGGATGAGTCCCTGGACAAAAACCTTTATAACTTTTAAACAGGAAGGTATTTTTGATTGATTCTTTTTGTGTTCTCTTTAAAGTTTTGTCTAGTTTTTTATCAGATTTATTTGAAAAATATTTGGAATACTTTTTGTGCACCCCTTGGTATTTACGATAGCGCATATATTTTCTTTATACCGTAGATACCGAAGGAGGTGACGGAGCCGCAAACTTCACCGAGCTAGGCTCCGACTACTCTGAACCAGGAAAGCATGTTTGAACTTTTGATATGATGAGTATCTTGGCATGTTTTGCATTTAGTTAGTTTCATGGCATGTTGAGGAGCATATCGATGAATGTTATTTTATGCAATATTGAGGTAAGTGAGTTCGATGATCCATAAGTGGATGGATGTGAGTATGAATGGCCATGTGTTGGCATGAGGATGGGTAAGATGGCAGTGTCGTAGCATGCCAGTCTTATGCCAGACTATGTGACTTCAGTGTCAAACCGTATCGGTCCAGTTCCTCTCATTTCCTTCCTTGTACTACCACATGTTTTCCGCAAGGAATATGGTTTAGTAAGTTGCAAACCGCTTTCCTGGTACACACCAAAAGGAGAGGCCGTGATGATGGTTCCATGGCCCTGGATTAAAGCCAGTCATCCGGTCAGGGGGCATGGGTGTTTCCGGTTGGGACCGAGAGGGGGGCACCCCTTAGAGCGCGCGTATATAAATTTGATCCCATGCTATTCGAGATTGTGATCTCCCCGTCTCAAAAGTTTTTCTTGGACGATGTCTAGGGTGATTCCTAGCATCGAGAGGTAGGATGGGTGTGTACTGGTTAGCTTTGTTTTCTTCCAAAATACCGTAAACGGAACTAGTCCTTCGTGACTACGGAAATCCGTTGGCTGTGGGAAAATTTTTGTACAAACTCTGCAGAGTCATATATTCCTCCAAATCATCTATTCCATGTCCTAGATCGATATTATCTTATCCTGATCAAATGTCAGTTTTGATGACAGAGACTCCGGTGAATCGCATGAGTGCTAAGTCCGGTTAAATGATTATTCCTGTGGATGGACTAACCCATTTATTCTCATGAGTTGAACATTTATTATGAGCACTATTTCCTTGTGAATAAAAGCCCTTTTTGCAATGTCACTCAGACGTCCGACTGTGGCATTGTTGTATTTTACTTTCTTTTAAAGCACTTTCTGTGATGTCGCCCCGACGTCCGACTGTGGCATTTCTTTTAAAGCCCTTTCTGTGATGTCGCCCCGACGTCCGACTGTGGCATTTCTTTTAAAAGCCCTTTATGTGGTGTCGCTAAGACACCCGACTGTGGTATTTCTTTTAAAGCCCTTTCTGTGATGTCGCCCCGACGTCCGACTGTGGCATTTCCTTTAAAGCCCTTTATGTG
>NC_041384.1:677868551-677868914 GCF_002162155.2 Triticum dicoccoides | reverse complement strand
TTTCTTTTAAAGCCCTTTCCGTGATGTCGCCCCGACGTCGACTGTGGCATTTCTTTTAAAAGCCCTTTATGTGGTGTCGCTAAGACACCCGACTGTGGTATTTATTTTAAAGCCCTTTCTGTGATGTCGCCCCGACGTCCGACTGTGGCATTTCTTTTAAAAGCCCTTTATGTGGTGTCGCTAAGACGCCCGACTGTGGTATTTCTTTTAAAGCCCTTTCTGTGATGTCGCCCCGACGTCCGACTGTGGCATTTCCTTTAAAGCCCTTTATGTGGTGTCGCTAAGACGCCCGACTGTGGCATCATTTCCTTATATTTATTTATTCACCTTTCGAGGCGTCGCTTCAGACACCCGATCGGTATT
>NC_041384.1:677855038-677868366 GCF_002162155.2 Triticum dicoccoides | reverse complement strand
TAAAGCCCTTTCTGTGATGTCGCCCCGACGTCCGACTGTGGCATTTCCTTTAAAGCCCTTTATGTGGTGTCGCTAAGACGCCCGACTGTGGCATCATTTCCTTATATTTATTTATTCACCTTTCGAGGCGTCGTTTCAGACACCCGATCGGTATTTATTTATGTTTTGTTGGGATTTCAGGCGGACTACCGCCGTTTCCCTTTTACTTACCTTGTTATGCTAATTTTTGAATGTACATTGGTGAATTATTCATGACGCATTCATGCATGCATTTGTTATATCTTACGTCCGAACTGTCTTGCGAGTACTTTCAAAGTACTCACTGGCTTGTTGATTTGGCCAGATGCTAACGAAGGCGATCTCATGGATGAAGAGTTTGATAGCGAGTCCGACACCTAGAGGAGTCCCAGTCAGTCTCGTGCGACCCTAGATTTGGTCACTGTTTTATATCCGCTTCCGCTACCAAATAAATTCATCGAGCCTCACCTCGACGCTCGATGAGATGACAGACTTAGAGTCTTGTATCTCTCTCCCCGCTGTGTTTCTCCACCACCGCCCCATCCTCGAGTCAGTAGTATGCCTCCACACCACTGTGTCATGTCCGCCATTATGTATAATTATTGGTGTGCTTGTAATAATTTGGTTGAGCAACCGTAGTTCGACCCTGTAATATATTTTATGCTACTGGCTTATTGTATCAAGAATTTGTCTACCAATGAGGAGGATTTCTCTCATACTGGACTCAAAAGATTGGTTTCTCAATAAATATTTTTATTGGAAAACCGGTCGTGACAGTACGCCCCCCTTTGGGCCTCCCATGCACCTAGGGTTGGAAACCCTAAGGGGTGGGGGCGCCTCCACTTGGCTTGGAGGCCAAGCCACCCTAGGGCTGCCGCCCCCTCCCTAAATGGGATCTACAAGGGGCCGGCGCCCCCTAGGCCCCTATATATAGTGGAGGGGAGGGAGGGCAGCCGCACCTGAAGCCCTGGCGCCTCCCTCCCTCCCGTGACACCTCTTCCTCCCCGCTTGTGCCTGGCGAAGCCCTGCCGGGATCCCGCTACTTCCACCACCATGCCGTCGTGCTACTGGATCTCCATCAACCTCTCTGTCGGTGTCAAAACCGGCGGATCTCGGGTAGGGGGTCCCGAACTGTGCGTCTAGGCCGGATGGTAACAGGAGGCAAGGGACACAAAGTTTTACCTAGGTTCGGGCCCTCTCGATGGAGGTAAAACCCTATGTCCTGCTTGATTAATATTGATGATATGGGTAGTACAAGAGTAGATCTACCACGAGATCGAGGAGGCTAAACCCTAGAACCTAGCCTATGGTATGATTGTTGATGTGTACGTTGTCCTATGGACTAAAAACCCTCCGGTTTATATAGACACCGGAGAGGGTTAGGGTTACACAAAGTCGGTTACAATGGTAGGAGATCTTCATATCCGTATCGCCAAGCTTGCCTTCCACGCCAAGGAAAGTCCCTTCCGGACACGGGACGGAGTCTTCAATCTTGTATCTTCATAGTCCAGGAGTCTGGCTGAAGGTATAGTCCGGCTATCCGAACACCCCCTAATCCAGGATTCCCTCAGTAGCCCCTGAACCAGGCTTCAATGACGACGAGTCTGTCGCGCAGATTGTCTTCGGCATTGCAAGGCGGGTTCCTCCTCCAAGTACTTCATAGAAGGTTTTGAACACGAAGATAGTGTCCGGCTCTGCAAAATAAGTTTCCACATATTTCCATAGAGAGAATAATATTTACACCAATCTAATCTGCTGACGTATTCCATAGCGTGTCACACCACGGCCAAGCCTTTATCCGAGTCGTTTTATTATCCCACCTCAGCGCGTTATGCGAGGTGGTTTCCTTGGCACGTCTTGTTATCCTGGGATTCTCATCAATACGGGCGTGGGTAACCCAACCGCTTCTAGGACTCCTAGATTATAGGCAAGTCCAAGCGAACACGGAGAGGACGCTTGATATTCACCCTCTTTATAAAGGGGACAAGGCTTTTATTTTTCCCTCCCGTGCTCAATCGAATCCTTCCCCCACCTCAAGCCCAAACGCCCAAAGTTCATGTCAGGTGCTCCGAACCTCCAGTCATGTCCAGATCTAGCCTTCAAGGCCGATGGATGCCTTCCTCCGTCACAGAAGAAAACATCAAGAAGTTGAGGGAGGCCAGATATCTGACCGCCGAGATTTTGCATCGGCTGCCTCCCCAAGGGCAGGCCATTCCCACCCCCGAACCCAACAACAATGGCGTGTTCGTCTCCCACTTCCTCCGAGGTCTAGGCCTTGCTTTGGATCCGTTCGTCAGGGGTCTGATGTTTTATTACGGGCTAGACTTCCATGATCTAGCTCCGGACTCTTTTCTTCATATCACGACATTCATTGTCGTGTGCGAGGCCTTCCTCCGGGTCACCCCTCACTTTGGCCTCTGGCTCAAGACCTTTGAAGTGAAGGCGAAGATGATCGAGGGGCAACATGCAGCGTGTGGAGGTGCCTCAATACGCAAGATGACAGGAGCTCCGTGGCCCAAAGGTTCCATCCCAGAGGTGTCTGAATTGTGGCATCAGGAGTGGTTCTACATCACGGCTCCTAGAAGTGCCAAGTGGGCGGCCGCCCCTGTTTTCCGCTCGGGCCCTCCATCACAACTGATGTCATGGATCAGCAGAGGTCTGAGCTGGGGGCCAGCCAAGGATGCGCCTATACTGCAAAGCCGCATTCGAGATCTCTTCAATGGAGATTTCAGTTTGGTCGCGGTAATACAAGTTATGCTGGTTCGTCAAGTCCAGCCTTGCGAACGCCGGCCTCTTCGCCTATGGGAGTTTAATCCCAAGGGACCGCGCGTCATTCAAAATTTTCTCGGCCTGACGCACGAGGAGATGTACAAGTCATTCTTCGGACCTCAGGTGGAGTGTCCGGAAATCTCCGAGGACGTGGGCCTGAGTAGTAACCGTGCCACCGAACAGGTAGGGCATCTTCCGGCCGAACATACTATCTCTCCTTTGTTACGAAGTTATTTCCGAGAGTTCTCTTTTTGACCAGGACTGGGTAACAAAGGCGAAGTTGATTCGGTGTTCGGCCCCCCTCCCTGAGGGTTTGGAAAATCCGGTATTGGAAAAGATGCTCTAGACCGCACCTTGCCCGGAGCCCTTGAAGGAAGATAATGTGGAGGATAATGCGGGCGGACGCGGGCCCCCAACGCTGCCCATTCTAGCCGAGGGAGCGAGCGTCTCCATGAGGGAAGGCGGCTAGAAGAGGAAAAGAACTGCGCCCGGGGATTCGGAAGCCGAAGCTTCCAAATGGGAGAAGAAGTCTCCCACAGAGGGTCCTACTTTGGGGGGCGCCGTTGCCGCACAAAGTCCGCGGGGGGATCAATTCTCCTGCGAGTCATAAGTGACCCGAAATACTTTAATAGTACAGATATGCCATATTTTTCTTCTGAGAAGATAACCACCACATATATTTTCGCAGTTCGGGCCTTGGCCCCTCTCAAATGAGCTCATCTTCGGGGGATCTTCTTCCAGAGGTGATGGAGAGCGAAACGCCTCCTCCGGACTCCTCCGCTCCGGAAGCGGGCGACCCTGAAGTGTCGTCGCGGAGGGCTTCTCCGAGTCTAGTGAGGCCAGAAGATAATCCCATTGACCCCCGAAGCTCCCAATGTCCGGCTCCCGAAGAGAGCAGACAAAAGAGTCCGGCCCCGTCTAGTGTGCGATCAGATGTTCTGAGGGAGTTGGTGGGGCGAGCGGCCATCTCAGATGAACACCGTGTGCTGATGAATACAGTGATGGAGAGAATATCGTCCGCTGAAAGCGGATTGCATGAAGCTTTTATGAGTCTACCGACATGCTTTGAGGTATGTACAAGAATGTATGATAGTCCTGCACATACTAGGTGTGCCCTGTGTAGATAGTAGCCCCTGAGACTCTGGTTGTTGTCGGAAATGACGATGAACAGAGGATCATATTCCCAGGTAATAACCATACTACCTCTATGTGCAAGTGATGGAAGCTCCGGTGGCTAGCCGGACTAGCGAGTTTGCCCATTTAGAACGGCAGTTGGATGCGGCAGACACCGACATCGAGCTTGTTAACAAAAGGCTTGACAAGGCACAGGGTAAGTGTCATTATCTGGTAGACGCCACAATAGTAAGAGCAGCATGATGCCAATATCTTTAATATATTGTGACTGCAGATGGAGCTGCCACTGTTGAAGCCTTGCGAGCAGAACTTGCCCGAGCCAAGGAACAAGCAAGGTTGGGCAATGCGGCTGCTGTGAAGGCGGCCGAAGAGTTGCAAGCCAAGAAGGCCGCGCATGGCGAGACCCGAGACAAGATGGCCAAGATGGCTATAGAATTAAAAGCCGCCGCCGACCGTTGCCGAGTTCTTGAAAAAGAAAACCAAGCGAAGGCATCGGACCTTGAAAAGGCTGCTACGACGAAAAAGGATCTCTGCTCTGCTATGAGGGCAAAGAAGGAGGAGCTGCGGGAAGCCGGGGATATAGTAGCTGGGAAATCCTTTATGTTGCGGAGGAAATTCGGAGATCCACGGTATGCCCCGCCGGATCGGCTGTGGAGTTCGGAGGATGTGTATATGGATTTGGCGGCGAGCGCTGCCGATGCGGCCAAGTACTTCCAGGGTCAGACAGATCATGGAGTAGACCGGCTGTTTTGGGGACAATTCCATTCTCCCGAGCGTCCACTTTCATTGACCAACCAATTAGCCGAATGGGCCAAACTAAACAGGTTGTCCGGACTCTCTATGAGGTCTATTGTGGATCAGCTGTGGCCGGGAAGGTCAAAACCGAACAGCTATTTCAGCTTGGTGCAGCAGGTCCTTGATGTGGTGCCGCACATTGATGTGATGAGGAGGTCGGCGTGCATAGAGGGCGCACGGATGGCCTTTGCCCGTGTTAAGGCATATTGGGCGGAGATGGATGCTACCAATGTTGCAACACGGGATTCGGCTATAGGTCGAAAGGCTGCCGAGCACTACTTTGAAGAAGTTCTTGAGGGTGCCCGTTTGATAGAGACCCGGTGCTCAAAAAATATTATGTTTGAGTGATATGTAATCTCATTGTAAGCAAAATGCTTTTATAAATTTTTATAAGGCTATTTTTATACTTTTGCCTGAAAGTAATATGATGCCTCCTGGGCGGCCGTTTATGTATACATGTGTATAACCTCAAAGATTGCAGCCGTCGGCTTCAACCCTCACGCATATAATGTGGAGGTGCTCGCAAAAACACGCATTCACACTTAACCCAACATCTTGGTCCTATTAAGGTGGTGATAGCGGAGCGAGCGAGGCAACCGGACTATAATGCTTTAGCACTTTCACTTAGCCATAGGAGTTTGACAGTGGGGCTACTAGATAGCCCCTGGTGGCTCCGCACTCTCCCAATATCGGGGTGCGTACATGCCTGGCCGGGAAACGACCCTTCGTTAAGACGGAGGAATTCTAACATTCCCACAGGTCATCGAGTGGTTGACCAGTCTCACGCTATATCATGACAGTCAGTTTTCGGCTTTCTCTACTGAGGTGCTCGTCCGGATGAACCAGGGCACAATCGCAGTAGTTCTCCTGGTGCTACCTTAGCCGGCAAGGCGGAACGTAAGGCACCAAAACACAGGAGCCGGGCAAACCCAACATTTGACCAAAGACAATGATTCGGAGCTGATGCATATAGGTCCAAACTTGCGACGCCGAATACTCCCTAAGGTATTCGGTCTTTGTGGTATAAACCGGGCCTAAATAGTGGCCTTTGTAAGAAGCCCCGTGTGTCCAAGTACGTGCATTGTTCTGGCGTGGCCACATGCCAAGACGTCAGCATCCTTCTCAACGGTGGATATGTATCAACAAGAGACAGTAAAAAAGGTTTACGCAGGGTCTTAATCTAAAAAGAATCCTTGGAGCGGGTCCCTGCTGCATGTCTGCGCCTGTGTCTCCGTTGTGCCGTATCCTGGACGGGTGTAGCACGATGATCGTCTGTAAAAGAGAGGAAGTTAAGTGAAAAAGTTGTCGTGCAAAAGGATAGTTTTTAAAGAAACCATGTATAGTTCAAGATGATAAGAAATTGCCACTTGTCTGCACGCGTTGAGCCCCTTGTATTGACAAATAGGGGTGTGACCACTTATTTCCGTATAAATAGCGGCGCCGGACTTGATTAGTTGTATCTGAGGTCTTGACGACCTATTGGATGCTTTCATTTGTCCGGGCGCCTTTTGTGTGCGGCGGCCAAGGCAGCCTCACTCTCTTCGGCGCGCAGAGATCGCTTGATATTTCCGTGCACTGTAATGATGACACATGGACCGGGCATCTTGAGTGTGAGGGAGGCGTAGTGTGGTATTGCATTAAAGCGAGCGAAAGCTTAGCGTCCGAGCAGTGCTTGGTAGCCACTTTGAAACGGAGCGATGTGGAAAGTTAAATGCTCGCGACAGGAGTTATCGGGGGAGTCGAATGTAACTTGTAGGAGGAGGGAGCCCGTACAACGAGCCCCTGGGCCTGGCGTTACTCCTTTAAAGGTAGTATTGCTATGTCGAATTTGTGTTGGGTCCAGCCCCATCCCGCGGATTGTATCCTGATATATTAGGTTTAGGCTACTGCCGCCGTCCATCAAGACCCTTGTGAAATGATATCCGCTAATTACTGGGTCTAATACCAGGGCAGCCCATCCTGCGTGTCGGATACCTGCTGAGTAATCGCGATGGTCGAAAGTGATCGGTTGAGATGTCTAGTGGCAGGACTTCGTGGTGATAGGCACTTGGGTATACTTTCCTGGGAGTGCCGCCTTGTTTTTTTCCTTGATTACGTGTAACACGTTTACTGTTTTGACTTCTGGTGGAAATTGCTTTTGTTCCCCCGTGTCTTGCTTGGGGGGCTCGTCCTCGTCTTCACTTGGTGTATCCTCCCCCTTGTGTACGGCGTTGAGCTTGCCGGACTGCTTGAAGACCCAACATTCTCTGTGGGTATGATTAGCAGGTTCACCAGGGGTACTATGAATCTGACGTACTTGGTCCAGAATTTTATTGAGGCCAGACAGTTCGTCCCTGGTGCCTTTAGGGGGAGGCTTTTGACCTGGCCGAGAGCTTTTGAATCTGGCATTTACTGCCGTGCCCTTTGTGTTGTCTTCTTTATTCCGGCATTTGTTATTGCTGTTGCACCGTGATTTCCTGTTTCCATCTCTAACTTCAGATGTACTGGGGTCGCTGGTGCTGCATCTGGCTAGCCAGCTGTCCTCCCCCGTGCAAAAGCGGGTCACGAGGTTTGTTAATGCGGCCATCGTTCTCGGCTTATTTTGGCCGAGGTGTCTGGCGAGCCATTTGTCACGGACGCTATGCTTGAAAGCTGCTAAGGCTTCGGCGTCCGGACAGTCGACAATCTAGTTCTTTTTAATAAGAAACATGTTCCAAAGCTTTCGGGCTGACTCTCCGGGCTGTTGAGTTATATGACTCAAATCGTCCGCATCCGGAGGTCGGACATATGTCCCTTGTAAATTTGCCCGAAAAGCGTCTTCGAGCTCTTCCCAACTTCCAATGGAGCTTTCGGGGAGGCCTTTGAGCCAGTGACGAGCTGGCCCTTTGAGCTTGAGGGGTAGGTACTTGATGGCGTGGAGATCATCTCCTCGAGCCATATTGATATGAAGGATGTAGTCCTCAATCCAGACCCCAGGGTCTGTTGTTCCATCGTATGCCTCTATGTTTACGGGCTTGAATCCCTCTGGAAATTCGTGGTCCAGCACCTCTTCGGTGAAACATAGGGGGTGTGCGGCACCCCTGTAGCTAGGTGTACCGCGTTGTTCGGATGCTTGTTGTGTTGCATTGTATGCTGGGGCGCGCTTGCGTGGTCCATAGATGGATCTGGTTGCACCGTCCTTTGGGTGCGAGCCCTCGCATGGGTCGCGTATTGTATTGTGAGCGGCGTTGTATGCCGCTCTGTGTTGGTAGAGGGGTCGTCTATCCGGCCAGGTGGCTGCTTTGATATTTGGTTGTGGGGGTTCTGAGGCCTCCTCATCGCATTCGGGTAGCAGTTTCCGCTTTGGGTAGCTTTTGGAGGGGCGATTGTCGCTGTACCTTGCTGTAGTGCTGAGTATTTTACTCCATATGAATTGGAGTGTGTCTTGCGCGGCCTTGAGCCTTTGTTTCTGCTTTTTCAGGCTCCTCGCGGTGGCAACAAGCCTTTTACGGGCAGTCTGTTGCTCCGGGTGTTTGTCCGGCGTTATGTCGTCCGGACCATTATCCTTGATAGGGTTTGTTTGTTCGGTTTGATTATCCGGATTGCCGTTGTCTGGCAGCGGTTCGCGCTGCTCCAGCGCTGGGTCTGTGTGATCGCTATTTCTGGCGAGGTGGGATTTGGGGCGGCGCTTGTGTCGCCGCTTTGACTGCTTTTTGAGGGAACAAGCCTTCGGTGCGTCCTTCCGCTCCTCGTCGTCATCTTTTGGTGTGTCCACCATGTATACGTCATATGACGAGGTGGCGTTCCAGGGACCAATAGGCGCTGGTTCTTCATCGTCTCCTTCATCGGCGTCCATATCGTCGATGTCTTCATAGTCGAAGTCGAGCATGTCGGTTAAATCATCGACAGTGGCTACAAAGTGGGTGGTGGGTGGGCTTTGAATTTCTTCATCATCCGCATCCCAATATCACTGACCGTAGTCCGGCCAGGGCTCTCCTGATAAAGAGAGAGACTTTAGTGATTTTATAATATCGCCAAAGGGCGAGTGCTGAAATATGTCCGTGGCAGTAAACTCCATGATCGGCGCCCAATCGGATTCGATTGGCAGAGGCGCGAAAGGTTCGGAGTCCGGAGAGGAGTCCGACTCCTTGGAATCATGAGTCTCACGGAGTGCGGGGCTGGTGTTCGGCTCAATCGCCGTTGGGATCGCAGCCCCCGAGGCGGCGTCCAACCACCCATCCTCGATCGGCGCGGTTGGCTCCAAATTAAGAGTCGAAGCCGATGCGGGAGCGGCCTCCAGGGCACTGTTCGGCGACAGAGCTAGATCATGCTCATCGTGACAGTGCGGCGCGCTCGGCAGTGGCTCGAATCCGTCGAAGATCAGGTCCTCACGGATGTCAGCCGTGTAGTTTAAACTTCCAAATCTGACCTGGCGGCCGGGGGCATAGCTTTCGATCTGCTCCAGACGGCCAAGCGAATTGGCCTGCAGTGCGAAGCCGCCGAAGACGAAGATCTGTCTGGGGAGGAAGGTCTCACCCTGGACTGCATCTCTATTGATGATCGTAGGAGCCATCGAGCCTGATGGCAACGACACAGAGGAACTCTCAATGAAAGCACCAATGTCGGTGTCAAAACCGGCGGATCTCGGGTAGGGGGTCCCGAACTGCGCGTCTAGGCCGGATGGTAACAGGAGACAAGGGACACGAAGTTTTACCCAGGTTCAGGCCCTCTCGATGGAGGTAAAACCCTACGTCCTGCTTGATTAATATTGATGATATGGGTAGTAGAAGAGTAGATCTACCACGAGATCGAGGAGGCTAAACCCTAGAAGCTAGCCTATGGTATGATTGTTGATGTGTACATTGTCCTACGGACTAAAAACCCTCCGGTTTATATAGACACCGGAGAGGGTTAGGGTTACACAAAGTCGGTTACAATGGTAGGAGATCTTCATATCCGTATCGCCAAGCTTGCCTTCCACGCCAAGGAAAGTCCCTTCCGGACACGGGACAGAGTCTTCAATCTTGTATCTTCATAGTCCAGGAGTCCGGCTGAAGGTATAGTCCGGCTATCCGAACACCCCCTAATCCAGGATTCCCTCACTCTCCTTCCCTTGCTGGATCAAGAAGGAGGAGACATCTCTCCCAATCGTATGTGTGTTGAGCGCGGAGGTGCCGTCCGTTCGGCGCTAGGATCATCGGCAAGGTTGGAAAAAGCGGTAAGCGTAAGCGAGGCGGTTGACCTTCCCCTAGTGCCTAGGTGGTGCCTAAGCATCCTAGGCACGGCCTAGGCGGTAATATAGTTTTTACTCGTAGTGTATTTTGTGATTATTATATGGGTGTTGATATTTGTTTAGGGCATATAAATAAGTTAATTACCATCTAATGTCATTAGAATATAACCCGTTTGCCGTATCAGTGCAGTATGTGGCATGATTTCTTGCTTGGGTAGGTAATTCCTTGCTTGCCCTATCTAGAGCTCCATTTATGCACTAGGCGAGGCGTTTGGCCATTGCCTAGCGCCTAGGCGTGCCTAAGCGCCTCCTAGGCACTGCCTTTTCCAACAGAGATCATCGGTGATTTGGATCACGACGAGTACGACTCCATCAACCGCGTTCACTTGAACGCTTCCGCTTAGCGATCTTTAAGGGTATGAAGATACACTCCCTCTCTCTTGTTGCTAGTTTACTCCATAGATTGATCTATGTGATGTGTAGAAAATTTTGAATTATTGCTACGTTCCCCAACACCTACACCAGTAGAAGAAGACGAAGAACCCGAGGAGATACGCCCGGAAGACTACATCATCATCGACGACACTGACTCGGATCGAGATGATAGCGATGATGACTATGTTGATGAAGCTGGAGCAGATATCATGGAGTCTGCAACCGAAGAATATTTCTAGTAGACCACCCCAACAGTAGTAGTAGTCCACCATGTAAATATAGTAGTGCGAGCACTTTTGCGATAGTTAGACCGATTGTATGCCCTAGTTTGATTGAATGAAGTGAATTGTTTGCTTTTGCCTCATGTGCATATGGGTAGTGTTTTCTCTTTAGAACCCTCTCTATTCGAAATCTCATCTTTTCTAAACCCATCAGATGCCTTCGAGACGTGACCCCGGATTTACCTTCCCACCGGAGCTCACTCAGTTGATCCAGCAGCAGAATACGTTGATGCAGTTGCTAGTCCAGAATCATAATCAGGGGAACAACAACAACAACCCACCACCACCACCACCTGTTGATCACTTAGCCCGTTTTCTTAGGCTGAATCCGCCGGTGTTCTCCAGTAGCACCGATCCTATAGTAGCAGATGATTGGCTCCGTAAGACAGCAAAGGAGTTGACCACGGCAGGATGCACAAATGCGGAAAAGGTGAAGTTTGCCGCACATCAGCTTGACGGACCCGCAACATCATGGTGGAAGAATTTCACAGCCACTTTCCCTATCAACACTGTCACATGGGACCAGTTCCAGCAGGCTTTTCGTACTGCCCATGTTTTAGCAGGAGCTATGGCCATGAAGAAGCGTGAGTTTCGCAACTTGCGCCAAGGAGGACAGACAGTTGGCCAGTATGTGGATGACTTTAGTAAGCTAGCACGTTATGCCCCAGATGACGTTGCTACATATGCAGCTAAGCAGGAGAAGTTTCTGGAAGGATTGAATGATGAGTTGAGCATGTAGTTGATGGTAGAAACCTTCAACAACTACTAGGAGTTGGTAGATCGTGCTCTTATGATTGAAGGGAAGCAGCAGCAAATTGAGAACCGCAAGAGAAAGTATGGACAAGGGAAGTACAATTCTGGAGCTCAGCAGAAGCCGCATTTTACCCCTAGGCCGGGAGGACCTTTTCAGCATACCCATGGAGGAGGAAGCTCGCACAATCATAATAGCCCCAAGAATGGTAATGGGAATGGAGGAAGAAATGGCCAGAACTGTACCAACCCATCAACCCCGGCCAAGAGAGACCTGCGCCAAGTCACTTGCTTTAAGTGCCAGAAGACCGGACATTATGCCAATGAATGCCCTGAATCCCAGAATGGAAATGGCAATGGAAGCTTTGGGAAGAAGCCGAACCCTTTCAATAGGGGACAGGTGAACCACGTAAACATGGAGGAGGTTGAAGCCCAGCCCGATGCAGTAATAGGTAAGTTTTTGGTTAAGTCATTTACTGCACTCGTTCTTTTTTATACTGGTGCATCGCATTCATACATCTCAAGGGAATTTGTGGATAAGTATAAACTGCCAACCCAAGCGCTTAGGTCACCCATGTTAGTAACCTTGCCTGGAGCAGAGTATATGGCTAGTCTATGGTGTGATCGGTTACCATTAAGGATTGGTAACTATGTATTTCCCTCAGACCTAATAATATTGGAATCTCAAGGATTGGATGTGATATTAGGCATGGATTGGTTATCGAAGTATGAAGCGAACATTGAATGTGCCAGTAAGTCAATTTTGCTTACAACGCCAGAAGGAAGAAGGATCAAGTATGTATCCCGGCATGAACCGAAGAGGACTCAAGTAAATTCCTTAACAGGAGTTGTGCAGGAGGTGAAGGAAATATGCCCTAGAGGCAATAATAAAGTTATTACTTATTTCCTTATATCATGATAAATGTTTATTATTCATGCTAGAATTGTATTAACCGGAAACATAATACATGTGTGAATACATAGACAAACAAAGTGTCACTAGTATGCCTCTACTTGACTAGCTCGTTGATCAAAGATGGTTATGTTTCCTAACCATAGACATGAGTTGTAATTTGATTAACGAGATTGACTTGACCCATTCCGTTAGCATAGCACTTGATCGTCTAGTTTGTCGCTATTGCTTTCTTCAGACTTATACATGTTCCTATGACTATGAGATTATGCAACTCCTGTTTACCGGAGGAACACTTTGTGTGCTACCAAACGTCACAACGTAACTGGGTGATTATAAAGGTGCTCTAGAGGTGTCTCTGAAGGTACTTGTTGGGTTGGCGTATTTCGAGATTAGGATTTGTCACTCCGATTATCGGAGAGGTATCTCTGGGCCCACTCGGTAATGCACATCACTATAAGCCTTGCAAGCATTGCAACTAATGAGTTAGTTGCGGGATGATGTGTTACAGAACGAGTAAAGAGACTTGCAGGTAATGAGATTGAACTAGGTATTGAGATACCGACGATCGAATCTTGGGCAAGTAACATATCGATGACAAAGGGAACAACGTATGTTGTTACGCGGTTTGACCGATAAAGATCTTCGTAGAATATGTGGGAGCCAATATGAGCATCCAGGTTCCACTATTGGTTATTGACCGAAGACGTGTTTCGGTCATGTCTACATAGTTC
Organism: Triticum dicoccoides; assembly: GCF_002162155.2. Classification (NCBI taxonomy): domain Eukaryota; kingdom Viridiplantae; phylum Streptophyta; class Magnoliopsida; order Poales; family Poaceae; genus Triticum; species Triticum dicoccoides. The sequence continues at coordinate 677,855,346 of NC_041384.1, read as the reverse complement.
TCGAACCTGTAGGGTCCGCACGCTTAAAGTTCGGTGACGATCGTAATAAGAGTTTTTGTGCTTTGATGTACCGAAGGTTGTTCGGAGTCCCGGATGAGATCGGGGACATGACGAGGAGTCTCGAAATAGTCGAGACGTAAAGATTGATATATTGTATGACTATGTGTGGACATCGGAAGGGTTCCGAGTGGTTCAGGCATTTTTCTAGAGTACCGGGAGGTTACCGGAACCCCCCGGGAGAAGTTATGGGCCTTATGGGCCATAAGAAGGAAGCACACCAGCCCACAAGGGGCTGGTGCACCCCCTTT